>NW_023641281.1:0-10636 GCF_015228065.2 Penaeus monodon
TTTTCTTTAATACTTTTTTTTTAAAAAAACAATAAAAACAAAAAATAATAAAAATAGAAACAAAAAAAACTTCATAAAAATTATCTATTAAATTTTTTTTAATTATTATTTTTATTATTGTAATTTTTACAGTTATATAACTTTTTTGCAATTTACTAATAATAAAAGAAATAAGAGTCAAAATACACGAGAAATTTTCCCTGACCCAAAGGGAAAGTACCCTGGAACTCATTCTGGTTTCTCAGCTGCATTTTCGCTCAGTTGCAAAATCAGCTGAGAATGGAAAAAGTTACTAGCCTGAGGGAGACGGGGCATAGCGGAGGGGCTGGTTTTTTTGCTTATGGCTACAACTACAGGTCAGAAAGAGGGCCAGAAAAGAAGAGTCAAAAAAAACCACTATAAAAAGTGTCGTGATCGCAGGGGGGCAAAAAAAAATTTAAAAATCTCCTGAACTGCAAACACAACCGGGAGAACACAAGCACCAACCTTTTCAATATGCCGGAAAAGGAGGTGAAAAGAAGCCGTGGCTACATAAAAAGGTCCCGAAAAGGAGGAGCCCCAGTACATTTGTCGGCCTGGCATTTGGAGACAGTATCATGCGAACCCTGGCCCCAAAGGGGAGTGTATTTTTAAAAAAAAAGTATGTAAAAAAAAAAGGTTTATACTGGCAAACCTTCGTTTTCATGTTTGAGGGTTTTCACAATGTTGGAATGAGGCAAAGGTTTTCTGCAGTCCCCTTTCTTTACAGACACTGCTGTACATGGAAACCCCCCCTTCGATTTGCCCTGGGAAATATTCCTGGAGTTTCTGGGCCCCGGCATAAGGGGTCCAGACGCGACACGGGTGGAAGGGGGCAACGACGCGAGACCAAACTGCGAGGAATAAACCCTGCTGCCAAGAGGCCCCCTATGCCCGAATCCCCTGGTGTTCACGATTACCAACATATCTGTGGGCATTAGGGATAACCAGTGCTGCTGTCACTACGTCTCGTCGCTCTAATCAGCCACGCCCGGGCAATTCCAAGGTCGGGAAGTTTTAAAGGGGCGAGGATATACTAAGCGCGAAGAATGATCCCCCCCCAAACTACATAAATAGCTGAGCAAAAACATTTTTCCCCTCTAAAAAAAAAATAAAGACAACTTTATATGACGGGAACAACAGATTTTTCCCGACGAACCCCCTTGCCGGGGGGTGAGGTGAAGCTAAAGTTCTTTGATCCAGCTGGATCCCGCCAACAAGCTTAAGTTGGGGCCACTTCCCTTTGGGAGGTCACAGGGGGGCAGCCAAAAACTCCGCCCGAATACAAACCAAAAAAGAGATAAAAAAACGGGAAAGCTATTAGCTTTATTGAACCGCCCGAGGCGTTTTTGTTCCCCCCATAGTTGTGTTAAGAAAAAAGGAGGAGACATTGGGATCTGCAGGGATTCCCTCGCTTTAATACAGCTACTCTTCGGGGCGGAACCCATGTCTGATCAACGCTTATCTTCTCGCGTTTATCTCTTCTAATATTTGACGAAACTGACCTCCAAATGATTTTTCCCGTTTCCTTTGCATCCAAACGCGGAAGATAAAGCTTTAAAAACCCCTGTGACTGTATCAATCAAGGTGCTCCCCTTTTGGATTAACAAACTCCCCCTCATTCTTATGGTGCATGCGTCGGTTTTGGAGATTTTGGGGGAGTAAAAATTTTTAGGGATACGCTCATACATACATCAATTTTGGTTTGAGCACCGGCTTTCGACGAGTTTTCGAAAATTTATCTCTGCTCGAATGCCTTATACCCAGCAAGTGGAGATAGCTTCACACGGACACAGAAGATAAACGAAAATCAACGCCAGCTTCGTTTTTTCCTGGGCCTTTTGAATTTGGAGCTTCTTTAAAAGACTTTAAGCATTGCTCTTCCTTTCAACCTCTTAAAGAAAACTCAGCAACAAGCTGGTGTGGGGTGCAGAGCAGGGACCTAAAGGGAAAACCTTGTGCTTAAACCCTATCTCCAATTTCCCATCCAAAGATAAACCGTTTATTTTTCGACAGATACGGGGAAGGTTTTAGAGCAATCCTTTTGAAAGAGTTTGAGGGAGATTGTTCCCCGTGCTTACCACACCCGTGCTCCCCAAAAAGCTGAGGCAATTTTCGCTGTTAAACGAGAACTGCTAGCTTTAAGGGGAAAATTTAAAATTTTTATTACTATTTGTGTGGTGCAAAAATTAAATTGGAAGGACCAAAATTTCTCTCTCTCAGATAAAACGATCCAAGCCCCCAAATCCCGGCCTAATGCGCTGGGGTCCTACCTTCAGAAAATGGGTTCACTATCCTATATAAGAACTGAGAACGTAGGGCTGATCTTTTCCAAAGGGCTGGTAGCGGAAGCAGAAATGATTTTGAGGCACCCACCTAAACTCTCGCAACCCGGGCCCCAAACTAAAAATATATGAACGGAGGGGGCATCAACTGCAGAAAAATCTTCATCCTGGGGGGGTGCGAAACAGAATCAAGGAAATTTTATTATAAAAAATTAGTTTAAATTTATTTTTTTTTTTTTTTGAAACACAAATTAAAAACGTGGGTGTCTACATGGTATGTATGCATATAATCGACTAATCATTATTAACTTGTCTGGTATACCTATATAAATTCAATTTGCGCTTCATTTTTCAAAGGGGAAATAGAAATGTAAACATCCTATAGATGTTTAAGTATTTTTTTCCCAAATTTCAGTGGGTTTAAAACCCGTAATATTGATCCTGCGCAGGGGATCACTTAGAAACTAACCCTTTAAGGGAAAAAGCTACACTTCAATGGATTTTTTTTCGCTTAGTTAAATTATTGACAAAAAGAAATCTTTTGTTGGGGCGTTACTTTTGGGGGGGTTAATTCACGATAATTCGTTAATTAAAGTAACCGTTATAGATAAATAAATTACCCATAACGAATACAAACACTAGGATGAGAGGTGTGACTGTTGAATAAAAAATTATTGAATGCTTTTTCGCATATGATTATTCCCGCTACTATTGCCCCGTGCAGGGGACTTAGGGTTTAAAAAAGCCCTAAGGGAAGAGTCATGTTTCCCCCCCTGCTGAAAAAGGGCGTGCTCTCGACCCTTGTTTAAACCCCTATTTCCCTTTAAAAAAAACTTAAAAAATTTTTAAACTTTAAAAGACTTGATATTCTCTCTGTAAGTTTAAGCAACATGGGAAATGCTGAAAAACAAGATACAGTTAAACGTCGTGCGAAAACTGAGTGCGGGCACGAAAAGATATTGATGAAGTGACTGTTAGCGCGTTAACTATGTTTGGGTTAACCCGTAAGCGGAAGAGAGTGAAAGGGGTGAATGTGTAGGGCAATTTATTGAACAAATTTTTGGTGCTAAGTGAATAATAAAAAATAAAAGGAAGTTTTTTCCCGCATTTATGTCTCCATTATTTTTATCATGGCTCGCAGTTTCCTTTTCAATAAAAAAGATAAAAATAGAAGTAATAATATTACCGACATTAAAAATATTTATAAATAGTATTGCAATCACACTAATATTATGGAAAGTAATAATTAATCATTTTTATAAAAAAACGTAATTTTCTGAAAAAAACTATTCAACTAAAGATGAAAAAATATTCCCCAATAAGGATTGCATTGGAAAAAACTAATTTTCCTCGAGTATAAATGAAGATTTAAAATTAAATAAAACTCAGAATATAGATCATTTATTTAGTAAAATTTGGTACTCCCACAAAAGCACACAAACACACACACACCACACAACACCACACCCACACACAAACACACCGCACATATATATATATATATTTTATATTATTATAATATATTATTATATAAATATATAAATATTAATTATAATTATAATATACATATATATATAATATTATTTTATATATATATAATTTTATAATATAATATTATATATTTTATTATATGTATTATATATATATATATAATATATATATATATATATATATATATATTTATAATATATATATGTGTTGTGGTGGTGTGTGTGTGTGGTGTGTGTCGTGTGTGTGTGGGTGGTGTGTGTGTGGTGTGTGTGTGTTGTGTGTGGTGTCGTGTGTGGTGTGTGTGTGTGGGGTCTGTTGAAAATATATAAACATATAATTATATATATATTATTATATATATATATATATATAATAATAATATATAATATATATATATATTTATATATATATATATATATATATATATATATATAATTATTATATATATAAAATTTAATATATTATATATAAAATATTATATTTTCACACACAGACACACACACACACACACACCACACCCCCAACACACACACCCCACACACACCACAAAAACCACACACCACACCACACACACAACCACACACACACACACAACACACACCACCAACACAGCCACACCACCCACACACACACACAGCACACCACCACACACACACAACACACACACACATATATATAATTATTTTAATATATATATATATTAATTTTAATAATATTATATATAAAATTTACTAATTTTATATTTAATATATTTATAAAATTTAATATATATATATTTATTTTTAAATTTATATTTGATATATATACATATATATAAAATTTAAATATATATATATATATATTTTAAAATTTTAAAATATTTTAATAAAATATATATATTTTATTATTATTTATTGTGCGTGGTTTTTGTGTGGTGTGGTGTGTGTGTGTGTGTGTTTTTGTGTGCATTTGTGGATTATCACACTTTACTCAAAAATGATCTATTTTCGAGTTTTTAGGGAAATTTTATATATTTTTATTATACTCGGGGAATTTTTTTTAATGCACCATTATTACGGAATATATTTATCACTCTTTAGCTTGAGATAGTTTTGTTTCATGAGCAATTACGTTTGTTTCATGAAATTATTATATGTATTACTTTTCCATAATATTAGTGTGATTGCAATACTACTTATATAAATATATTTTAATGTCGGTAATATTACTTACTTCTAGTTTTATTCTTTTTTATTGAGAAGGGAAACTGCGAGCCACTGATAGAAATAATGGAGACATAAATGCGGGAAATACTTCACTTATTATTTATTATTCACTTAGCACACAATACATTGTTCAAAATGATGCCCTACACATTCACCCCATTCACTCATCTTCCGCATTACAGGTTAATCCTAACACTAGATTAACAGCGCTAACACAGTCACTTCATCAATAGTCATTTCGCTGTCCGCACTCACGTTTTTCGCACTGCACGTTTAATACTGTAGTCTTGTCTATTCAGCACTTCCATGTTGCTTATAACTTATCAGATGAGAATATCAAGTCTGTTAAGTTTATAAATCTTTTAAGTTTCTTTCTAAGGAAATAGCGGTTAAAACAAGGGTCGAGAGCACGTCCTTTTCAGCAGGTGGTGAACAGTGATCTCTTTACCTTACGGCATGTTAAGCCTAAGTCACCTGCTACAGGCAATAGTAGCGGGAATATATGCATATGCGAACAAGCATTACTACCTAATCTTTCATTCAACAGTCACACCTCTCATTCGCTAGTGTTTGTACTTCTGTATATAGGATAATTATATTTATCTATATACGGTTACGTTAATTAACTGTAATTATCGTGACATTAACCCCACCAAAAGTATACGCTCCAACTAAAGATTTCTTCTTGTCAACTAATTTAACTAAGACGAGAAAAAAATCCACTTGAAGTGATAGCTTCTCTCCTTCAAGGTTAGATTCTGAAGTGATAACCTGCGCAGGAGTCAAGTAGTACAGGTTTCGAACCTCAGCTGAAAGTTGAGAAAAATACATATAACATCTATAGGATGTTTACATTTCTATCTTCCACCTTGACAATGAAGCGCAAAAATTTAATTTATATCATGGTAATACCAGTAGCAAGTTAATAATGATAGTCGATTATATGCATACATACCATGTAGACATCCCACGTATTTCAAGTTTGTGTTTCAAAAAAAAAAAAAATGAATTTAGAACTATACTTCCTTTATAATCAAAATTTCCCTTTATTCTGCTTCGCACCTCCCCAGGGATGAAGATTCTTCTGCAGTTGATGCTCCACCTCCGCTTCATGATATTGTAGTTGAGGTCCCGGGTTGCGAGACGTTTCAGGTCGGCTGTCCTCAAAGTCATTACTGCTTCCGCTGACCAGCCTTGAGAATAGATCAGCTCCTACGTTCTCAGTTCCTCTTATATAGCTGATAGTGAACTCCATTTGCTGAAGGTAGAGACCCCAGCGCATTAGGCGCGCATTGGCGGTCTTGGATCGTTTGATCTGAGAGAGAGATATGTGGTCCGTTTCCAGATTGAATTTAGCACCACACAAGTAGTAATAAAACTTGAATTCTCTCTATAACAGCTAGCAGTTCTCGTTCAACAGTCGAATAATTGCACTCAGCTTTGGAGAGTCTACGGCTGTGGTAAGCGACGGGGAACAATCTGCCATCAAACTCTTGCAAAAGGATTGCTCTAACACCTTCTCCCGATGCATCTGTCCCAAAAGTAAACGGTTATCTTTGGATGGAAGTTGGAGAATAGGTTCAGAGCACAAGGTTTTCCCTTTTTAGTGTCTCCTGCTCTGCACCCCCACCATTGTTGCTGCAGTTTTCTTAAAGAGGTTGAATATCGGAAGAGCAATCTGCTTAAAGTCTTTAATGAAGCTCCGATAATACTCAACGAGGCCGAGGAAAGAACGAAGCTGGCGTTGATTTACGTTGATCTTCTGTGTCCGTGTGAAGGCTATCTCACACTTGCTGGGCTATAAGGTCATTCGATGCAGAGATAATTTACTGAAAACTACGTCGAAAAGCTTCTGGTGCTCAACCAAAGTTGATGTATGTATGAGTACGTCATCCATAAAGATTTCTACTCCCGAAATATCTCCAAGTACCTGACGCATGCACCGTTTGAAGACTGGGGGTAGTTCGTTAATCCAAAGGGTAGCCCCCTTTGTTTGATACAGCCCAAAGGGGGTTTTGAAAGCTTTATCTTCCTGCGTTCGGGATGCAAGGAATCTGGAAGAATCATTTTGTGAGGTCTAGTTTCGTCAAATATTTAGAAGCAGATAAACGCGAGAAGATAAGACGTTGATCGACCATTGGTTCCGCCTCGAACTGAGTAGCTGTATTAACGCGATGGTAATCCCTGCAGATCCTAATGTCTCCTCCTTTCTTCTTAACCACAACTATGGGTGAACAATACGCACTCTTGGACGGTTCAATAATGCTAATAGCTTCCAGTTTCTTTATCTCTTTGGTGGTTTGTATTCGGGCGAGAGTTTTGGCTGCCCCCATGTGACCTCCAAGGAGCAAGTAGTGCCCCAACTTGAAGACTTGTTGGCGGCATCCAGCTGGATCAACGAACTTCAGCTTCACCTCACCCCTCGGCAAGGTAGTTCGTCGGTAAAGTCTGTTGTTCTGTCATATAAAGTTCGTCTTTATTTTTTGTAGAGGCGAACATGTGTTTTTCTCAGCGTATTCATGTAGTTTGGAGAGGGTGGCATCATTCTTCTGCAGCTTAGCTATATCCTCGCCTTTAATAATGCTTCCAGACCCCGTGGACTTGCCGGTCGTGTGCGATCTCAGAGCGACGAGCAGCGTAGTGACAGCAGCACTGGTCTGATCCATAATGCCTACAGATATGATTTGGGACATCGTGAACACCAGGGGATTCTGACATAGGGGGGCCATCTTGTGCAGCAGGTTCACTCTCCTCTGCAGTTTGTGTCATCGCGTCGTTGCCTCCTTCCACCCGTGTCTGCGTCTGGACCTCTTATGCCGGGACCACAGAAGCTCCAGGAATATTGCCCAGGACAAAATCGAAGGCGGGGTTATCCATGATAGCAGCAGTTTTCTGTAAAGAAAGGGGACTGGCAGAAACCTTTGCCTCATTCACAACTATTGTGAACCATCATCATTGTAACACGAAAGGGTTGCAGTATAATCCTTTCTTTTACATACTTTTTTTTAAAACTACACATCCCGTGGAGCCAGGGTCTCGCATGATACTGCTCTGCCCAAATGCCAGGCCAACAAATGTACCTGGGGCTCCTCCTTTTCCGGGGCACTTTTCAAATGTACCACGGCTTCTTCTCACCTCCTTTCCGTGGGATATTGAAAGGTTGGTGCTTGTGTTCTCCCGGTTGTGATTTTGCAGTTTCAGAGATTTTAAATTTTTTTTTGCCTCCCGCGATCACGACACTTTTCATAGTAGGTTTTCTTTGACTCTTCTTTTCGGGGGTGGGGCCCCCTTTCTGACCCTGTAGTTGTAGCCATAAGCAAAATACCAGCCATCCGCTATGTCCGCAGTCTCCGTTTAGGCTAGTAACTTTGTTTCCCTTCTCAGCTGAGTTCGCAATCCTGAGCGAAAATAGCAGCTGAGTAACCAGAATGAGTTCCAGGATACCTTCCTTGGGGTCAGGGAAATTGCTCCGTCGTATTATGACTCTTATTACTTTTTTATTAGTATAATGCAAAAAGATTATCATAACTGTAATAATTACAATAATAACGATAATAATAAAATATTGATATAGATAATTTTATGAAGTTCTTATTATTGCTATTTCTATTTTTGGGTTTTTGTTATTATCAGTATAATTGAAAAAAAAAATATATATATATATAATAACTGCAAAAATTGCAAGATGATAATAATAATTGCAATAATGATGATAAAGTTAATAATAAAAATGATAATGATGATGTAACAATAATAATGATGATAGTGATGATATTAATGATGATAATAACAGTAATCGTGTCTATTTATAATAAAAAAAAGGAAAAAAAAAAAATCCCAAAAGTAAAAAAAGCGGCAACATCTCGCGAAATATAGCGTTTTGAGAGTAAATTAAAAATGCCTCTTTTTCGATTTCCATGATGATTTTTTGCAGTTATTAGGGCAATGATGATACGAATTTTTTAAATTGTATTATCATGATTAATGATGATAAAAATGAGATAAATCAGAATTTTCATAAAATCTTATTATTATCATTATTATTATTATTATTATTATTTTTATTATTATTATTATTATTATTATTATATTATTATAATTATTATTATTATTATCATTACTTTTATTATTAGCATGATTACAAAAAATGCATTATAACTGTAATAATAACAATAATAAAGAAATAATGATAATAATAATATTAGTATTTATTACAATATTGTTATTATTATTATTATTGTCGTTATTTTATCACTCTTATTACTTTTATTATTATATAAATTTTAAAAAAAAAAATTATTCTAACTGTAATAATTACAATAAAAACGATAATGATTAAATACTGATATAATAATTATTATAAAATCAATATTATTGCTATTATTATTGGGATTTCTAAATTGTTGTTGTTATTATTAGTATAATTGCAAAAAAATATATAACTGCAATAATTGCAATAATAATGATAAAAATGATAAAAATTGCAATAATGATGATAAGTTAGTATTAATAATGATGATAACGAAATAATGATGATAAGATGATATTAATGATGATATTACAGTAATCGTGCCATTTATAATTAAAAAAAGGAAAAAAGAAAAAAAAAATCGAAAAACAGGCAAAATCTAGCTAAATATACACTTTTGAGAGTATATTAAAAAATAACGAATTTTAAATTTACATGATGATTTTAGCAATTATTAGGGATTAATGATACTAATTATTAGAATTGTATTAATCATGACAATAATGATGATTAAAATTAGATAATCAGAATTTCATAAAATTTGATTAATTATTCTTATTCTTATTATTATCTTATTATTATTATCAGTATTATTATTATTATATTATTATTGTTATTATTATTATTGTTATTATAATTAGTATTACTTTTATTTATAGTATGATTGCAAAAAAAAAAATTATAACTGTAATAATTAAATATTGATATAAATTATTATTATAAAATCGTTATTATTGCTATTATTATTGGCATTTCTATTTTGTTGTTGTTATTATTACTATAATTGCAAAAAATATATATATGATAACTGCAATAATTGCAATAAATAATGATATGATTATAATAATTGTAATAATGATTATAAAGTTAATAATAATGATGATAATGTGATGATAACGATAATAATGATGATAGTGATGATATTAATTATGATAATAACAGTAATCGTGTCTATTTGTAATTAAAAAAAGGAAAAAGAAAAAAATCCCAAAGTCGAAAAGCGGCAAATCTCCGAAATATAGCCTTTTGAGAGTATATTCATAATTATTATGATAATAATTGCAATAATGATGATAATGATGATCATAATGATGATAATGATGAGATAACGATAATATGATGATAATCATGATAATAATAATGTAATATAACAGAATTCTGTCATAATAATCAAGAAGGTGAAAGAAAAAAAATCCAAAGTCGAAAAAGCGGCAAAATCAAGCGAATATAGCCTTTTGAGAGTATACTCCAAATGACGTTTTTTCCATTCAATTTGATGATTTGGCAATTATTAGGGGAATTAAAGTAAAAATTCCCGAATTCTAATCATGACAATAATGTGATAAAAATGAGAATAAAGCGAATTTGGTAACTTTTAGATTATTTAT
>NW_023641282.1:0-10635 GCF_015228065.2 Penaeus monodon
ACGAATGAGATCGATAAAACAATTGACCAGAATAGGGATCTCATGAGGTGAAGAAAGTTTTCTTTCAAGAAAGTCTAGTACATCGGCAAACGGACATTAGTAAACAAGGAATCTACATCAAAACTCAAATTTCTTACCGGTGCGTCGGCAACTTTCTAACCTTATCCATGATATCCACGAATGTTTAATTTGACTGTCGAAAATGACCCCATAAAAGGAGATAAAACGTTCGTAGCCAAGAGTCTAATGGACGGGTACTGATTTGCAAGACAAAAATAATAGGCCTAAGAGGGACGTCATGTTTGTGAGTTTTAGGAAGGCCATAAAAATACGGATTAGAGGGTTTTAACCGTTCTAAAAGCGATCAAAGAATCTGGGGTCAGGGACATGAGGCAGCAATACACCAAAGGGTTTTTTTAACGAAATGATTCCGTGACAGAAGGGAAAGGATTTGAGCGCAGTTCAGGAGGGAATGAGTTTTGCTTATATAATCAGATTTATGAAGGATAACTACGTTATTATCTTTGTCGGCTGTGGTAATTATAATGTCCAAATTACGTTTAAGTGAGTTAGTGGCCAAGAAAATACGTCGGGGTAACCCTTTGAAATCGTTAAATAAATCAAGAATGGATTTAACAATGGCACCTTTTTGGTAGCTGAGATCAAGGATTTGTTTTGCTTCTCAATGAAACTATTAAAAACCTTTAATATAATCTAAACAGTGATTTCGCCTGGTTTGGGTTAGAAAATGATAAACCCAAAAACCCTAAAGGTTGGTTTCATAACGTGGAAGGGAATACGCATTAAGTTACGACTAAGTCATAAACGAAAAATTTACACCACGTGCTACGTGAAGAAAGAAAGATCTACGCGCAGCATTGGCTTAAAGGTCGTCAACAAAACTGAGCAGGGGTGATTTCTCTAAACAATCTAAGAGACTTACGAACTTGAAGAAACGCATCATCAACATCTACTTTAGCGCAAGGGATGCTATCGAAAAAACGGTGACGCTCACAGTTAGAAAAAGGAATGCCATCTAGACTATAAAAATACTGGCCAAACAAAGGGGACTTACCTGCTCGTGCAAGCTGTCTTATAGAAACTTGACCTGGTTTCCCTTTTCCTCCTCTGGAGGAAATCGAACGCTCATTCGGTCTAAAAGACGTGCAACGCCGGGCAAGGGGTGACACGAAGGACATACGAAGGGAATGAACTGGCTTCCATAAAAACACAAACCGTAAAGGAGTAACAAAGATGAAAAGGAAACGCCACAGTAAGAAATGAAACTAAATTGCAAGTGGTCGAACTCCCATGAGTTTCTTTTAAAACGATAATAAACCGAAAGGGTTTTACAAGGAGAGAATTTTGGCAAGTAATATGTGCTAGAGAGACAGCCCGAACAAGAGCTAAATCCAGGGGGGAGGAAAACCAGGTCAAGTTTCTTTAAAATATTATATATAATATAATATATATTATATATATAAAAATTATAATAATATAATTATAAAGAATATTATATATAATAATTATATATTTTAAAATATATATATATGTATAATAATAAAATATATATACATATATAATTATAAATTAATAATATCCAATATAATATATAATATTATAATATGTGTAATTATAGATAACATTATGTTATATATATCTATATATATATAATTAAAATATATAATTATTTAATTATTAAATAAAATGATATAATAAAATTATAAACACACACCACACATTATATATATAATAATATAAAATATATTCATATAATAGATATTATAATATAATTAAAATAATATTATATATATGTAAAAAAATTGTATATATATATATAAATATATATATATATATCTATATATATATTTTATTTTTATTTTATATATAATAAAATTATATGTTAATATTATAGGGATATATATATTATATTAATTTCTAATATATATTATATATATATATATATATATATATATATATATATATATATATATATATATATATATATATATATTATTTTATGATATATTATAATAAATATATAATATTTTATTATATATATATATCTATATATATTATATATGTATATATATAGTAAAAGGCTATCATCCTTAGTACAATGGTGAACAGAGGGTAGTTATACTTTTTAATGGCTTGACTCTGTATGTCTGAGAGTTGATACCACGCAGTATAAAACCACACGGGGACATGTCTAGTTATGGGTAAGGAGCTACGCGGGTTGCAGCCAGCTGCCCGGGGGAGAGGGTTGAGCTGGACCTTAGCGCGTGGTAGCTTAGCACGAACTCTCGGGGCAAACGAGGTGAGATATCAGATGTGACCTCCCCCCTCGCTGAGCGGGTTGGTTCTTATTTGGGACTTTGGGTCCACGTGGTAACCAGCCACTGGTCCACTAGTAACAGAAATAGATTTATACACATACTGTAACAGAAATAGAAATTTTCCCCATCGTATATTGCTCGGCCACCTACTCGCCGCCCGCCCTCAAGGCGCCTTCAAGGGTGATCTAACTTGGCTGGTCGTCTCGTTCTCGTTTCGTTGTCCTGGGGCCTTTTCGTGGCTGCTCGTCCCCGTCGTCCTCATCCTCCTGGTCCCTGGTGTAATCTGCTCGTCCTCGATGTCCACACGTCCTCAAAGTCTCTCACAGGCCCTCCTTGACTTTGGATTGTCTTGACCCCCTTGTAGTCCTGGCCCCGGGTCAACTCGGCGGCGTCCTCGTCCACACGTCCTCACAGATCTCGCCCAGGTCCTTCTCGCGTCCCCGTCCCGAAATCTTCACCCGGGATCTACGGGCGTCGGGGCGGGGGAGGCATTTTGGGGCGGCTGTCCCTGCGCAAACGAGCTCCTGGAGTTGACCGACTGCACGTCCCCAACGCCCCTACACGCTTTTGGGGCGACGGTACCTGGGGCAAAGGGCGGTTCGCGGGATTACAGGGGTCTGGCGGCAACGCCCGTCCACTACACTGGATGGCTTAAAACCCTTTTCTGACAAAATCTCGGCCCGGGGGGGGCCTATGGCGATCTTCGATGACGTCCTTCCCACGGTCCAAAGGGTGAGGAACTGTAGCGGTTCTCCTTCGGTGCCGTGTCGGTCCCCCCAATATATAATGGGGGAACCAGATCAACACGAAGGGCCAGAGTAAGAGAAAAAAAAAGGGCACAGAGAAGAGGGGGTGTTTCTCCCACTACCCGGGTTATTTATAAATTTTGCGGTTTTTAAAATGTTTTTTTTAACATTTTTTTCGTTTTTTTTTTATTTTGTTTTTTATTTTCCAAAGATAAAGAAAAAAAATAAAAGGGGGAGACCTCGTAGCGGTCCGAAAGACCTCCCTTGAACTACCAACCGTCTCTGATGTAGAAGTAAAAAGGGGAAGACAATGGCGATCCGCGAAGATCTATTTGAACCACAGTCGACCCCAGGAAGAAATAGATGAAACTTGTACATCATGTTCAGCCATTGTCAAAACAGATGTGTATGCGTGTGTGATGACAGCTACCCTTTAATGGGGGGAAAGCGAGAGTGACCTCACAAGAGAATAATAAAAACACAAATTAGCATTCCTATAAAAAACGAAGAAAATTAGAATGCTACTTTTAAGATTATTTAACTACCACTTTGAATTCAACTTTAAAAGATATGCGACAGAAGTACCATGAATGAATGGTGACATGAAAAATATTCGCCAATTTTTTATCAAGCAAATTTTCTCGGGGTCGAAATCTAAAACTGCGGGGGGTAAAAGTTTACCTTTGCACGTCAGACTTAAATAAAACTCAATAACGGGGGGATCCATCCCAAATGCTGTATAGACAAAGACTCGACCGGGAAATATAAAAACCCCTGTCTCTTCTGCGATCTGAAGGGGGCTCGAAAAAATTCCCGAAGGATTTAAAATTTTCACAATCACAAAAAGCGGGGGATTACCCAAAACATGAAAGCGTTTGAGGAGGGAGAAAAAGGTGTGATTAAAACAAAAATGATTCTAGCTTAAAACCCCAGTCCTACTTTAATTAAGGGACAAAACCCGCGGGTCACACCGACTCAAAAGTGCCGAACGAAAAACTTTGGTTTTTGTACTTACTTCGAATGACGGAGCCGATCTTTAGGCGTTTTACGAAACCGGGGGAAATATCGGGCAATTCTGTGCACTATGATTGGGGGAAACCCTACGCTAATTCAAAAATCAATTTAATGAAATTATGTTACACGCTTCGCTCTAGCGCCATAAAACGTGTCCCCAAAAAGCAATGTAACAATCTATGGTTTTTCCCCAAAGGCGTAAACAAAAATAAAACAAAAATACAGGGAACCACGCATTCTCAACCCATCCCATGTCGCCACCGACCGGAAAAGAAAAAGGGGTCAGGTAAAAGATAGGAAAATACCTTTTTCTAACCAAAAGTGACCGCAAGGGGAAAAAAAAGGGTACGGTCAGGTGGGGGCTGGGGGGGGAAAAATGAAATGAATTTGTGATAAGATAAAAATCACGAACGCGTTAAATTCTTTGCATTTTAAAACAATTAAGTCTCTAAAAACAAGAGAAATTTTTTAATTTTTAAAGAAAGAATATACTGTTTATTGGTTGCTACTCGATGACACGGAAATGCATCGAGGGGAAGAATAGGGAGAACATGCCTTTGCGTCTTTAGCCCTTTAACCCACAAAAAACAACGGTTTAAACACAGGTTTGGGAAAGAAGGGAAAAAAAATAAAAAAGGGGGCCCAAACGTGTACTTACTTTTTTTTTTCTTACCCATGTCTGAAGGGGTCGAGCGGTTTTTCTTCGAAGGTTTCTTTCCTGCGCGACCGAAGGACGCAGCACCCCTCCCCCAAATTGAAAAAAGGCTATGTGTCTCTAGTCCATGGCTGACAGGGAGCAAAACACACGTAAAGGTAAAACACACGCCACGCTTTCTAAAGGGGTTAAAAGCGCCGGGGTGTGGGGGCGCCCCCCCGGAGGGAGGAAGGGCGGAGCTGACCTTAGCGCGCTGGATCTGGCACGAATTGGGGCAAACGAGGTGAGAATAGATTGCCTCCGCCCTCGTGAGCGGGTGGTTTTATTTGGGCTTTGGTCCGCGTGGTAACCAGCCACGTGGTCCACGGGTAACAGAAATAGATTTATCCCACACCCGTAAACAGAAATAAAATTTATCCAGATCGTATATATATATATATATAAAATATATTTATATATATATATATATATATAATATATTTTATGTTTTAAATATAATATATATATTATAATATTAATATATAATATTATTTTATAATTGTGTGTGTTGTGATGTATTAAAAATTATTATATATTATTTTATAAAATATATATTATATAATATAATATATAAATTTTATAATTATATATCCTGTTTTTATTATATATATATTTTATATTATATACAGGAATAAATTTATTTATATATATTATATATTTTATATATATATTAATATATATTTTATATATTAACATACACCACACACCCTATAATATAATATAATTATATATATATATATAATATATTATATATATATATATATATAGATCGGGAAATTTATTTCTTTTCAGGATGTGGAAAAAATTTTTCTGTTCCAGTGACCACGGGTGGTTACCACGCGGACCCAAAAGCCCCAAATAAGAACCACCCGCTCAGCGAGGGGGAGGTCCCCATCTGATTCTCACCTCGTTTGCCCGAGAGTTCGTGCCCAGATCCCACGCGCAAAGGTCACTCCGCCCTTACCCCCCTCCGGGCGGCTCCCCGACACCGCGGCGCTTTTAACCCCTTTGACAAGTCGTGGCGTGTGTTCCCTCTTTCGTGTGTTTTGGTTTCCCTGTCAGCCCCTGTACTAGAGTCCATGCCTTTTTCAAAACGGTGGTAGGGTGGTGCTGCTCCCTTTTGGCTCGCACAGGAACGCAAACCTTCGAAGAAAATCCGCCGACCGCTTCAAGACATGGCTAGAAAAAAAACACTAAGTCACGTTGGGGCCCCTTTCTTATTTTTTTCCCCTTTTTCTCCCATCCCCGTGTTAAACCCTTTTTTTTGTTTGGGGAAAAGGTGTAATGCAGCAAATGGCATGTTCCCCTTTTTCCCCAACCCCTTTTAAAAAAAAAAAATTTTTTTTTTTTTTTTTCCCCTTTTTTTAGAGCATTTGTTTTAAATGCAACAATTTTTCGGTTCATTTTTTCTTTAAAAAATTTATTTTTTTTTTTTTAGGACCCATTTTTTTTCCTTTCCATTTAAGGGTATTTTTATCTTTACTACCCATTTTTTTCCCGGCGGTGGCGACTGGGTGGGTTGAGAAGGTTTCCCTTTTTTTTTGTTTTTTTTTTGTTGGCCTGGGAAATTCCATGATGTTTTCTTTTTTTTGAATTTTTTGGCGCAGAAAAAAAGCTGTAAAATTTTTTTTGTAATTGAATTGGCGGAACTTTCCCCCTAATTTCAAATTGGGATTTTTTGGTAGCCTTTTGGGGCTCCCCCATTCAAAAAGTCAAAAAAAATTTTTGGGGCCCTTTTTTTTGCCCGGGTTTTCCCTTAATTTGTAGGAAAGGGGTTTTAATAAACTTTTTCGTTATTAAAAAAAAATCACACCTTTCTCTCCCCCTCAAGTCGCTTCATGTTTTTGGGGACTCCCAAACATTTGTGTGTTTGTGAAAAAATTTTTTTATATCCTTGGGAATTTTCGAGCGCCCCCTTACAGTACGCGAAGAGAGCAGGGTTATTTTTATTCCTGGGGTCGAGTTCTTCAGTCAAACAGCATTTGGGTTAGGATCCCCCGTTATTAGTTTTATTGAATCTGGTGCAAAGGAGACATGTCCCCCCCGCATTTTAGATTTCTGACCCAGAAAAATTTGTTTTAAAAAAAGGCGAATATTTTTTAGTCCCATTCTATGCAATTTTGTCGCATACATTAAGTTGAATTTAATGTGGGAGTTTGAAAAAATCTAAAAAAGCTAGCATTGCTAAATTTTCTTCAGTTTTGTTTAGTGAATGCTAAAATTTCGGTTTGTGTTCATTCTCTGTGTGAGGTCACTTCGCTTTCCCTCTATTAAGGGTGCTGTCACTCACAACGCATACACACTCTGTTGGACAAATGGCTCGAACATGATTAAAGTTACATCTATTTCTTCTCTGTGGGTCGACTGTGGGGCAAGTAATCTTCGCGGATCGCCATTTCGTTCCCCCTTTTCTACTCTCATATCACAGAACGGTTGGGAGTTCAAGGTAGGGCTTCGGACCGCTCTGAGGTCTCCCCTTCTATTTTTTTCTTTTTCTTTGGAAAGTAAAACCAAAAAAAAAAAAGACGAAAAAAATGTTAAAAACCAATTAAAAAACCGCAAATTTTTAAAAAACCCGGGTGTGGTAGTAACACCCCCTCTTTTCTCTGTTGCCTTTTTTTTCTTACTCTGGCCCTTTCGTGTAGATCTGGTTCCCCATTATATATTCGCCGGCCGACACGGCACCCAAGAAAGGGGCCTGCCATTCCGGTCACCTTGGATGCCCTGGGAAGGAGTCATCGAAGATCCCTAGGCCCCGGAACCCAATTTTCGTCAGAAAAAGGGGTTTAAGCCATCCCAGTGTAGGGGCGGGCGTTGCCCCCAGACTCCCTGTAGATCCCGCGAACAGCACCTTTGGCCCAGGTACCAGTCGCCCCAAATCTGTGCATAGGCGCGTCTGGCGGGCGCCTCAGACCGGTCAACTCCGGAAACTCGAGGCAGGTATCAGCCGCCCCAAGATGCCGCCCCCCCTGACGCCCTTTGAAACCGGATGAAGATTTTCGAGGACGTGTGGACGAGAAGGACCGGGACGGGTCTGTGGGCGTGTGGACGAGGACGCCGGGGGGGGAGTTAGACCTGGGCCGGACTACAAAAAGGTCAAACGAAACCAAAGTCAAAGGGGGAGTGGAGACTTTTGAGGAGGGGGACATCGGGAGAGGGAGATTAACCAGGGCCAGGGGGAGGGACGAAAGGGCGAGCAGCCCGAAAAACACCAGGCAACGCACGAGAAAAGAGACACCACCAGTTAGATCACCCTTGAAGGCCCTTGAGGGCGAGGCGCGATAGGGGCCCAGCAAATACGATTGGATAATTCTATTTCTGTTACAGGATGTGGGTAAATCTATTTTTTGTTACTAGGGACCACGTGGTGGTTACCCCGTGGATCCAAGTCCCCCAAAAAAGAACCCCCCCCAGCGGGGTGGGGGGTACATTTATATCTCACCTCGTTTGACCGAGAGTTTTGTGCTAAAACTACCACTGCGCTAGGCAGCTCCACCCCCTCCCTCCGGGGACTGGCTGCAACCCCGTAGCTCCTTACCCAAACTAGACATGTCTCGTGTGTTTTTGCGTGGTATCAACTCTCAGAAAAAAAGAGTCAAGCCCTTAACAAGTAAAAATACCTCTGTCACCTTGTACAAGGGTGTAGCCTTTTTTCATAATATACATAATAATTTTAATATATAATATTTTATTATTATATATATATTATATACTATAATTATATTATATATATTTATATTATATATAAATATATAAATATATTAATTATATATATATATAACACATGTGTGTGTGTGTGTGTGTAATATATATATATTTATATATATGATTATTATTAATATTTTTATTATATAATATTATAATTAAAATATATATATTATATATACACATATTATATTCTACCTATATATATATAAATAAAAATATATATATATATATATATATATAAAAATAAAATATATATCACATAATTAATATAAATATATAATAAACAATTATATAAAATTTAAAATATATATATATATAATAATATATATAATATATATTAATATATATATATATATATTATTAAATATATATATTTTAAAATATATTTTTAAATAATTTATATATTTATATTATTTTTTATAAATATTTCAAAAATTATATTTATATATTTTAAATATATAATTTTATATATAAAATTTTATATTATATATTATCTTATAATATAATAAAATTATATATATATTTCCTAATTTTTCTATTTTTAATATCTATAATTTATATTTTTAAATATATATTATTTAAATATTCATATATATATATTTAAAACTTATATCTTTTATTATTTAAAATTATATAATTTCTTTTTATATATATAATTTATTTTAAAATTATTTTAATTAAATTATAAATATATTATATATATATATATATATAAAGAAACTTGCCCTGGTTCTTCTCCCCTGGATTCACCTTGTTGGGTCTGTCTCTCTAGCACATATATTTCCCCAAATTCCTCCTTGTAACCATTTGGGTTTTATTATTCGTCTAAAGAGAAACTCATAAAAGAGTTCGCACTTGTTTTTAGTTTCATTTTTTACTGTGGTTTTTTTCCTTTTTTCATTTTGTGTACCCCCTTACTTTTTGTGTTTTTTAGGGACCCCTTTTCTTTCCCTTCGACTGCCCTTTCGGTTCACCACTTCCCCCGGGGTTGCACGTCTTTTAGACCCATCCAGTTCTGATTTCCCCAGGGGAGGGGAACCAGGTAGTTTCTATAAACGCTTGCACGAGCGGGTAATCCCCTTCGTTTGGCCAATTTTTTTATCTAGTTTGGGCTTTCCTTTTTCTAACTGTGGCGTACCTTTTATTCGATAGCCCCGTTGCGCAAAGTAAGTTGTGATGCGTTTCTTCAATTTCGTAAGTCTCTTGATTGTTTAAGAAATCACCCCTGTCATTTGTTGACGACCTTTTTTGCCAAAGCTGCGCGTGATCTTTTTTTTCTTTACGTAGCAGTGGTGTAAATTTTCGTTACTGACTTTGTCGTAAATTAATTCGTATTCCCTTCCACTTATGAAACCAACCTTTGGGTTTTTGGGTTTTTCATTTGGGTACCAATCCAGGCTAATCCTGTTTTTGATTTATTAAAGGTTTAATGTTTCATTGAGAAGCAAAACAAAACCTTGATTCACTACCAAAAAGGTGCCTGTTAAAACGATTCTTGATTTATTTAAAGATTTCAAAAGGGTTTCCCCCACGTTTTTCTTTTGGGCCCCTAACCTTAAAAGTAATTTGGAATTTAAATTTCCACGCCCACAAAGATAAAACGTGTTATCCCTTTATAAAAATTTATTTTAAAAAGCAAAGCTCATTCCCTCCGAACTGCGTCAAATCCTTTTCCCCCTTGTCACGGAATCATTTCGTAAAAAATTTGGGGTTTTTGCTGCCTCATGTCCTGACCCCAGATTTTTTGACGCTTGAACGGTTAATCCCTCTACCGATTTTTATGGCCTTCCTAAAACTACAAAAAAGAGTCCCTCTTAGGGCCCATTTTTTTTCTTGCAAAACAGTTACCCCTCCATTAACTCTTGGCTAGCGAAAAGTTTTTTCCCTTTTATGGGGTCATTTTTTGACAGTCATTTAAACATTTGATGGTATCATGGATAAAGGTTAGAAGTTGCCGACGCAGGTAAAAATTTTTAGTTTTATGTAGATCCTTGTTTCTAAGTCCCCTTTTCCGATGATTAGAATTTTTGAAAAAAAAACTTTTTTTCATTCATGAAAGATCCTATTCCGGTCAAATTTCTTTATCGATTCATTCTTTGTGTGTCAAATTGTTTTCTTTTACGGCGATTTATAA
>NW_023641283.1:0-10635 GCF_015228065.2 Penaeus monodon
ATTATTATGTATTATCTTTTATCATATATTTTTAATTATAATATATTATGTTTTTGATATAATTATTATTATAATTATTATCGTTGTTGTTATCATTGTCATACTTTCTATATAGTACTCGATTTTATTATGTTTATTAGTTTGTATTATTTTAGTATATATTTATCATTATATTATATTATTTTATTATTTGTGTTTTTATTATTATTATTATTATATTATTATTATTATATTATTATTATTATTATTATTATTATTGTCGTTTTATTATCATTATTATTATTATCATTACTATTATATTATTATTATTATTATAATTATATTATTGTTATTATTATTTTATTATGATGATGATTATTATTATTATTATTGTTGTTGTTGTTTTTGTTTGTTGTTGCTGTTGTGTTGTTGTTGTTTTGTTATCATCATTATTGTTATTATTATTGTCATTATTATTATTGTTATTATTATCATTTTTATCATTATGGTTATTATTACTATTATCATTATCATTATGGTATTATCACTACTATCATTATCATTATTATCATTATTATCATTAATTATCATTATTATAATTCCGATATGCGAAGCTTAGCCTCGCCCGGGCTTTGCCATGAGGGGAGCCCGGCCTGTGTCGACTAATGCCGACTCGTTCACGTGTGTCAGCTGCTGCTGAGTCGGCTGAACCGATCCTTGCCCGCCGTGGTGCCCAGCCACAGCAGTAACCTCCGGCGACAGTTGCAACTTCTCGCGCCTGGGCGGGGCGCGAACCGCCGACCCTTCGGATGAGAGGCCGACACGTTACCACTGTATAGCCCGGAGGCTTGTTGTTGTTGTTGTTATATTTATTATTACTATCATTGTTATTATTTTCATTATTATCATTATTATCATTATTATTATTATTACTATCATTATTAAAAATCCCATTTATCAAACCCTTATTATTATTTAAACCTTCATTATTATGAATTTTAATTTTTTTACGTTTTTTTTTTTTTTTTTTAATTTATTAAAATATTTAAATCATTCTTTATCACTTTATTTTTTTTTTTTGATTTCATCATTTTTTTTGTTTATTTAATAATTATCCATTAAAGTTGTTTTTTTTATTTATCTTTTATTAAATTTAAACTGGTTTTTATAATCATCATTAAATTAAAAAATTTTTGGTTTTTTTTTTATGTATTTGTTTATTTGAATTACCATTAAAAATATTTTTTTTAATATTCTTAAATTTACTATTAATTGTTTTCATAATTTAAATCCAATTGCCTTAAAATTATTTTGTCCCCCCCCATTCTTAAAATCATTTACTTATTTTTATGTTTTTTTTGTTTTTAAACATTATTAATCCAAAACCATTAAAATCAAATTGGTTAAATCATTTTTCTTACATTTTCCCACTATTATCAATTGAATATTACCCCATTATTGGTTTTTAATTATTTTTTTGATTTTAACTAAGTTTATTACTTATTTATCCATTTGTTTTTATTATTAGTATTTAATTTATTATTCTTTATTTAATTTACATTTGTAATTAATTTAATAAATTGGTTTTTTTTATTTTTTTTTTTAAATAATTAACTACATTTAGTTTCTTGTGCCATTATTTCCCCAATTAAATTATCCATAATTATTAATCCCCTTAATTATTATTTACTAATTTTTTTCTTATCACGTTTGTCCCCAATACTAAGTTTTTTGAATAATGTTTCCCCCCCCCTTGAATATGAAACCTATCCCCTTTAACTATCAAAGTTAAATTTTTTTTTTTTTTTTTTTTTTGTGGTTTTTTTGATATACAAAAAGTAAGTTCAATTAAATCCCATCATTTATTCCTTTTTATATTTTTTGTTATGTTTATTTATTTGATATCAAATCCTTTAAATTCCATTATCCAATTATTTGATCTTTAAATTTTTTTTTTTATTGATTAGTAAAGTAAGTTAAAAAAAAATCCATTTTTTTAATTATTTATTGTTTTTTTTAATTAGTTTTTAAAATTTAGAAAATTTTATAACTTATTTATCCATTATTATCATCTCCTTTTTATTGGGGTTTTTTTTTTTATTGGTAAAAACATTTTTTTTTTTTTTTTTTGTTATCTAGTAAAAAAAATAGTAATCGTTTTTTTTTTTTTTTTTTTTTTTTTTTTAATTATTATTTTACGTAGTAAAAGTAAGTAGTAATTTTTTTTTTTGCCCGGTTTTTTTTTTTTATCATCATCCATCAATCCCCCATTAAATCCATTTTAATCATGAAAATCTCAAAAACCACAATCCCATCATTCCGGGTTCCATGAATTTGTTTTAAATTATTTTGCTTATTAATTGGGGGTGTTTTTCTTCATTATTGGTTTTTTTAATTTTTTTTTAATTATTCTATTTCCTTTTATTATTAAATCAAAATTTATCATCAAAATGTTTTTTTTTTTTCCATTAAAAAAAACAAAGTAAAAATTTTTTCTTTTTTTTAAATCATTAATTTATTTTTAAATCATCCATTGGATTAATATCATTATCCAAATAATTCAATAATTTTATTTTTTTTAAGTAATGTTTTTTTACTAAGTTATTTATTTAAACTCAAATGATCAATAAAATCAATCAAAATCACATCAATTATTAATTTTCCATTTAACCCAAAATTTTAATTTATCCCATTTAAAAGTACTTTAATCAATTGTTTTTTTTTTTTTCTTTTTTTATTATTTGTTTTTTTTTTTTTATGAATTATTAAATTATCATTTAATATTATTTTAAATTACAATTTAATATAGTAAATTAATTAATTTTATTTGTTTTTTTTTTTGTTTTTTTATTTAATTATTAACGTTTTTTTTGTTTTTTTACTTATCAATTTTTTTTTTAAACATTATTTTGTTCATTTATCCCAAAATAATTTTATTAATACCATATAATATGGAAAAATTATATAAATTATATTTATATAATATGAAATATTATATATTCTATAATAATATCATAATATTAAATATAATAAAATATTAATATAATAATTTATAGTGTTTAAAATTTTCTTTTCTCTTAAAATTTTAGGTGAGACCGACCTTAGGTGTGTATATGATAAATGTTAACAAATTTGAGCAAAGGATGGGAGGATAAACCACCGAAAATTTAATCCTTTTGGATTTTTTTTTTATTAAATGTCTTTTTACCCCACCCATTCACTGGGCAACTAGTCCCCCCCCCTGACATGAGAAATCCTCCCCCCCCCTCGTGCCGGTTTTTGCCGCGGACTTCCAAGCGGGCGCGAAATGCCTCGGTGCTTTGCGGGCCGCGGAAACCCGACACCCGGGCGGAAGGGCCCGGGTGACTCGTTGGCACCAACCCGTCCCCCCCATGGCATGTTAAAAAGTAATGGCCAAAATCGGTGGAAAGGGCCAAAAGCGAATGTAACTTGCCTCTTCCCAACGTTCCCCCCCCCCAATTTCGCTTTGTACCGTCCCAATAACAACTCCCCCACCCCCGCCCTCCAAGAAAAAACAAAAAAGAATAAACTAATTGAAAATCTAAATATGTTTTAGTTTAGTTATTCAACCCATTTATCTCTTTTTTTTTTTCCGCCCCTCTCTCCTCCCCCTCCTCTTTGTTTTCTTTTTCTTTCACTTTTTCCTTTTTTTTTTTTTTTCCCCCCAAACGACTTTCCCCCGGGCTTATATAGAGAGAAGAAAAAAATGCCAAATTTAACCCCAAAACCTGTCCTAAAAGCTCCTTCCTTTTGCGTGTTTTCGGTGTTCCCCCCCCAGCCCCATAACGAAAGGTAGTTGCATAATAAAATTTTGTCAGGTCCCCACCACCCTTCCCTTCTGTTTGTCCACGTTTTAATCCGTTTTAAACTTAAACTAAATTTTTGGGAAAAAAAAGGCTTTTTTTCCCTTATTAATTCTTTTTTTTTTAATATTGGAAAAAATCATATATAAATATATATATGTAAATAATGTAATTATAGATTAATTATTTATTGAAAAGTAAATGTTTGTTTTTTTTTCCTGGTGTGTTGGTGTGGGCAACGGTGCGCCCCGGCCGCGTGTTTGGGGGTGGGTGGTGTTTTGGGGGTTGGGGGTTGGTGTATGTGGTTGTGTGTTGGGGTTGTGTGGGGTGGGGTGTGTGTTTGTGGTGTGTTTTGGGGGTGGGTTGGTTGGGTTGGGTTGGTTTTGTGGGTTGGGGTTGGGGTGTGGGGTGGGGGGTTGGGGGGTTGTGGTGTGGGGTGACAACTATATACTAAATTAATACAATTGTAACAATTAATATAATACTTTATATATAATATCATATATCTAAACTATACTAATTCATACAATAATAATTTATATTGTTTGTTTTTTTTTTTTTTTTTTTTTTTTTTTTTTTTTTTTTTTTATTTTTTTTTTTTTTTTTTTTTTTTTTTTTTTTTTTTTGTTTTTTTTTTTTTTTTTTTTTTTTTTTTTTTAAACGGTAGGTTGTCATTGTTTTTTTGAGCCCGCCCCCCCGGTTGGCCACAAAAGCCCCAAAATGGATCAACTTTAATTGTTCAAAGTTTTCAATTTTTGTTTTGTGATTTGCCCTCCCTTTTTTGAAGTGAGTAACTTCCCCCCCCCCCACCCCCCTTTACCCCACTGAAGAGTTGTGCCCCGGTGTGTTTACCGTGTTTTAGTTAAATCTTCCCCCCCCCCTCCTCCGATTTTTTTTTAGTCCGAGCTTGGGGAACCAGCACCTAAGTTTTTTTGGGCTGGCTTTTTTTTTCCCGCCCAACCCAGTGGGGCCCCCTTAGGTTTAGGCAAATTCCGAGGTTGAAAGTTTTTTTTTTTTCTTTGCCACCAAATGGAAACAAACCGGCGCCCGGCCCCCGTGGACCCCCCCCTCGACCCCCAGAATTGGCCGGGGTCCCGTGGGACAGTTTCCCCCCCCTTTGGAAAAAAGTTCCCCCCCCCCGAAAAATGCCTAAAAACCCACGTCGGGTCCCCCGCCGGGGCCCCCCTTTGCATATAATATTTTTTAAATTAATATTATATATTAATATATTATCTTAATTATATTAAAATTATATTATTATTATTAATTATATTATTTTTTATATAATTATATATATATTTTAATAAAAATATAATATAATTATAATTATATTTGTGGATAATGGGTTAAATTATCCTTATATATTATTTGGTTTTGGGTAAATGTGGCAAATGTTTTTTTGTTTTTATAGTTAAGGTAACCCCCTGGTAATTGTTTTTTTTTCCCCCCGTGCTTTTCTTTTAGAGAGTTTTTTTTTTGGGGGTGAAATTCGGTGGTTTTTTTTTTTGATTTATACAATTTGTTCAATAAATTTTATTAATTTTTTTTTGTTTGGAAATTTTTTGTTGTAAAAAGTGTTTTTTTAAGGGACATGTTGTTCCCTGGTTTGAAGTTTTGTTTTTTTGAGTTTTTTTTTATCAAGGTGGTAAACCCAAATTACCTGGATTTTTTCAAATTTGGGCCCCGCCGCGAAAATTTTTTCGAAACCCCCCTGGTTTTTTAAGACGGGCGCGGGGGCAAAACAAGACAAGTGGGGAATAAGAGGGGAAACGCGGGGGTCCCCCGAGGTTTTTGGGAGGGGAAAACGGTAAAAAACCACGGGTTGAGGGTTTTTTACTGGAAGATACTTTTTATTATTTCCCCCATAATTTTTTTTTTAAAATTTTACTAAATGGGCTCTTGACCTCATTTTTTTTTTATTTTAAACAAGGGTGGTTCACCCACCCTTTTTTTGTAAGTTTTTTAGAAGAAATAAATTATGTGAACCTAGTGTTTGTTGCCTTTTTTAAACGTTTGGGTTTTTTCCGTTGGTTCCAACAAGTAAAAGGAAAAAAAAACTCCCCCAAGTAGTTTGTTTTTTTTTTGGGTTTTGAGAATGGACCGTTTTTTTAACACCCGACCGTTTTTTCCCCAAAAATGAAATTTTCCCGGTGTTTTTTTTATAAGGTTGTTAACATAAAATATCCATTAATGTACTAGTCTTTTTTTTTCCAACCTTCCCTGTTTTCCCCCCCCCCTTTACAAATGTTTTTTTTTTTAAAAAAAATTTTTCCATATATTTTTTGTGCGTTTTTTTTTGTAATTTTTTTCCCCTTTTTTTTTTTTTATTCCCCCCTCCCGTTTTTTGTTTTTGTTTTTTTTCCATTTTTTAATAAATGGGAATTCCTTTAAAAGAAAAAAGTGGTTTTTTTTTTCCCTCTTTTCCCCCTCTTATCCTTTTTTGGAAACGATAATAAAACATTTGCAATGAATTGAGCAAAACTAATTTCGATACGGGGAAAAAAACCAATTTTTTGGGGGGTTATTCCCCCCCATAAAGGATTTCTTAATACTCATAACTAGTAAATCGAAGGAAATGGGAAAAAAAACTTCAACACCCAATTTCCCCCTTTTAAAATAAAAGGGGGCCTGGGGGCCCCCACTTTAAAAAGTTTTTTGCTTGAATGAAATTTTGTTTTTGTTTTTTTTTATTTATCAGAAACAGAAATAAAAGAAGTTTTGTTTTTGTTTTTGCCTTTTTTTAAGATTTTGCCTAGAGTTTTTTAAAGAAAAAATTTTTAAATTAACCATGTGAACCCCCTTATTCGAATTGTAGGTTTTTTGTTTTTTTTTTTTAATTGCCGGAGCCCCTTCCCGGTTAGAAATAACCTTTTAAGGGTTTTTTTTTTTGTTAAGTAACTTAAGGAATGAATTTGGGAAATTTTTTTTTTAACCTAGCAAGACACTACCAAAAACCCGAAATTAAAATGCCCCAGCCAAAAAATTGAGAAAAGCCCCAGTGATTGTTGGGAAATGAAAAGTTTTAATTAAAATTGCCAATTAAAGAAAGATGAATTACTTAGATTGAAATGAGTTCCCCCAGCCACTGAATTTTTGTTGGCAGTAAATAGTACAAAAAAAAAAGAACAACCGGAGGTTCGCCCTTAAAATTTTATGGAAATGGAGTTTTGGAGAAAGGTAAAAGTTTAGTGGAGGGGGGAGTTTTTAGAGAATGGAAGGGTTTTTGAGGATCGAGAGAGGCGGAGAGGGAGGGTTTTTTTCCAAGTAAAGATTTCCTTCCCCTCCTTAGAAAAGGAAAAGGGCAAAAGGGGGCCCCTTTTGCCGTGGTCCTTTTTTGGGGTAAGTAAAGGGAAATAGTTGGTTTTGAGTTAAAAAATGGGGCCCCCCCCCCGTTTTGACGTGGGGAAAGAAGAGCAGAATGGTACCCACTGTTCGAGGAGGAGGATCCGGAGGAATTTTTCCTTGCAGTTTTTTCGAAACCGTGGCAAAAAGACCATGGGAAATGGCCTCGTAAAATACTGGGCCTTTTGTTAGTGCAGTCTGCCCTAAAAGGAAAAAAGCTCGTAAGGCACTTATCTCCCCCTCTTCTGAGTCCACACAAGAAGATTATATTAAGGGTTTAAAGAAATCAATTCTTAAATGCTATACAAAATCACAGCCGTGAATATTATCGGGTTTAGATTTAGAGGAAAGCCCTAAAAAGGAGGTAATGAAACTTTTTACAAGAATATGCTTTCAAATATGCTTACAAAAGCTTCGGCAAACCGGTGGCTAGCGGCTAGGTGGAGTAGAACAAACATTTGAAGGTTTTTATGCGAATTTAGTGACACTCGAGCAGTTTTTATTAGAGGAGTATCTTCCAGATATTCCGTGTGTAACCTATGTGAAAAAAGGAGGTTGGCAAACATTAAACGAGAGCTGCTACTTTAGCAGAAAATTATAGTTTTAATACATCAAAAAGTAAACGCTAAAACAGATTAAGACCAAACCTCGGCATTCCCCTTTTTTCCCGCTCGGTAAGCTGGGAGGCTGAAATTTTTAAGGAGGGGTTCGGCATAAAAAATCAGGATGGTTCAAATTAAAGAAGGGTCCTTTTTATTTGACAAATGGAGTCTCTAATACGCGAAATCGAGATTGCTTTTTATTGTAAAAAAGACCAGGTCACTTTGGTTGCTAATTGCCCAAAGTTGGGAAGGCAAAAATCCTATGACCGCGAGCGGCGGCGAACCCGGTATTCCAATCTTGGCCCTTGGCATCACATCCATTAGTTTCGACCCACAGGACTCTGAAGAATTCCGTCAGAGTGAAAACCACAGTCACTTGTTTTTTAAAAAAACCATTTCCATGTTTGAAGGCTCTATATCTAAAGTCTGAAGGGACAGAAAACATTTTCCAGTGAGCATAATTGAGGGATACTGCAGCTTCTAAGAGTGTAGTGGTTGAAGGGGGCCCCTCCCTTTTTTATCGAAAGAAATCATATACACGGGCGAAAGTGTAGTAGTTAAGGGATTCGGCGGTACTGTTACAGTGCCTTTGTGTCGCATTCTACTTTAAAGAGTAAAAAAATCTTATCTAAATCGGTAATTTGTAGGTGTACAAGAACTCGCTGCCAATCGAGGGAGCTACCTTTTTGATGGGCAAATGATATAGCAGGGGAGTTAGTGGTACCAGACACCCTGTAGTGCGTGCAAAAGCCCCCCTCATGTTTTTAGTCCTACCGCAAGGAAAGTTGAAAAAAAAAAAGTATTTCCCTACTTGTTTCCTGTCTGTGCCAGTCACACGAAGTTAAAAGGCAAAAGAGAGGGACGGGAAAGGGTATTGACAGCAATAGATTCTATAAAACTAAAGAATTATTCCCTCGGTTTAGGATTTTTTCTGTTTGATAGAAGGAGATGATATTTATGACAGGGGGGGACCAGATCAGGGGAAAAAGTTGATGGTAAAAGCTCGAACAGCAAAAATAATTGAAAAGAAAAAAAAATGAGGAAAGGAATCAAAAGGCATTCAAAAGATTTTAGCCCAAAATACCAAATTTTTCTAAGGACATGCTCTATTAAAAAGGCTCAAGGAAGATGACTGTTCCTTACAGGCCTCTGTTTTGCTATAGCTGGATCAGGGGACAAAGATTGCCAGGTTGATTGTAAAGGCTATTATTTGGAAAGTTCAGGGTCTGCTCATGCGCGATAAATTACCGCCCCACCCCAAAAGTAGATGCAGGAAAAAGGTGGGCATGAGGTCCACCAGATTGTTAAGTTTTCCCTTGGTATATAGACCAATGATTCTGAGTCTAGCTCATGATTTTATGGGGGGCGGACATTCTCGGAGTGGAAAAAAAACTTTGGGGAAAAGGTATTAAAGATATTTTCTACTGGCCAGGAATTTCATCAGATGTACGTTCATTTTCTGTCCAATCTTGGCCATGTTTGTTCAAATTTTCAGGGAAAAAACCAAATCAAAAAAGCTGAAAACCGGCAAAACCCTTAAATACCTATCCCTGTAGTCAATGAAAAACCTTTTCTCAAAAGTGATTATTGGATTTGTCGGCCCCCTCCCAAAAATCTAAGAAAGGAAATCAAATTATGTTAACTTTTAAATTTTTGTGTGCTTTTTAACGGAGGTATTCCTGAGGCTATTTCCAATTTAAAAAAAAAAAATAACTTCCAAATCTATTAAATTTTCCCTTTTGCCTCATTTTTTTTCACTCAAACAGGGTTGCCCCGATTCAGTTTTTCCCGTCAGGGGGAACAATTTTTACTTCCAAGGTTGTTTAAAACAAAGTTAATTGTCTAGCCCCCCCGGGGATTACTCAATATTTAGCTTCTGCTTACCCACCCCACGGAAAGTCAGGGTGCTTTAAAAAAAACGATTCCACCAAAAAACACCTGAAGAGCACGTTAAACCCCAAAAATTTTTTTTTCTAGGAAAAAACTGGTTTAAAAACTGGGACGATGGGCCTTTCCATTAATGTTTAATTGCTATTTGAAGGGGCTAAACAAAGAAAAGCCTAGGGGATATTTTCTCAGATGAATTGTTGTTTGGGAAAAGAGGAATTCAGGGGAACCTATTGAAATTAATGAGTGAATGTTGGCTTGATGAAAAAAAAATTCTGAGAATTTTTTACATGAAAAATGTTTTCAAAATTTAAAAAAAAAAAAAACTGGAGGTTTTTTGTACGAGAAAATTGCTATGGAAAAAATCTGAAAGAAGGGCTCAAGGAAAATGGAAAGGATAAACTTTGATAAAAAAAATCTGTGGAAAGACCAAATTCAAACCCAGGAGATAAAAAATGCTAATGTTAAATTGCCCTTTAAGGAAAGTTACCCCTTCAGGCTAGTTACCCCAAGGTCCGTTTTTGGAGGTCATTAAGAAAAAGTGGGGGAAAGTGAATTATGTTATATCTACTCCCAGGGGCCCAGAAAAGAATAAAAAGATTAGTGATATAAAAAAATTTAAATTTAAGGCTTATCATACACAAAAAAACCCTCAGGTAGTGGGAATAGCCTTGTACATGAAAGCGGGTTTGATGAGAAAAAAAAAAAAAAATGTTCAGTAGACGATTTCCAAGTAAACAAAAGGTAGAAGTCAAGCTACATAACTCAGATATATAACTTTCAAAATCCACATGAAGAAAAACTCTCGCATCTAGAAACGAGGACCAACCCAAACAGCCTTTTTTGTTTCTTTTCCTTAGAGGATTTTTCATAGACATATTTCAATGATGTACCGTGTTTCCGAGCTCAGTAAATTGGCCCCATGATGTTCATACTAGTAAGGAGGGACGCTGTTTCCTGTCAGACAGTCGGGCCCTATAAATGTCACCATCCCCAAAAAG
>NW_023641284.1:0-10635 GCF_015228065.2 Penaeus monodon
AATAAAACAAATAAATAATAATAATTTAATTATAATAAAAAAACGTTTTTAATATTGTATTAATTCACTATTTTTTTTATCATCATTATTATTCTTGTTATGGTATATAATTTCAAAAAAAACTATTATAACATAATAAATTTAAATATAACGAGTTGATTAAAAAAATGAAAAAAATATTTATATAAAACGTTATTATTTTTCATTTTTGTTATTACTATTATTATTGTAGGGTTTTTAGATAGTTGTAAAAATATATTATAACTGCAATAATTTAATAATTGAAAAATTTCAATAAGTTATAAAAATTGCAATAATGAATTAATGAGATGATAATGTATAAGATGATAATGATGATAAAGATGAGATACGATTAATGATGATAATCATGATAATAATGTGGTAATAAGAATCTGTGTCCCTATAAAAAAAAAGGTAAAAGAAAAAAAATCCCAAAAGTAGAAAAAAACGGGAAATATACGAAATATAGCCCTTTTGAGAGTTTACTCCAAAAAGACGTTTTTTTTATTCATTTGATATTTTGGCAAAATTTTTAGGGGAAAAAAGATAATAATTACCAAATTTTATTAAACAGACAATAACATGATAAAAAATAGAATAAAGAGAATTTGGTAACTTTTATGACTATTAATATTATACATTTAATTATTATTATTTATTATTATTTTTTTATTTTTATTATTATTATTATTATTTTTACTTTATTATTAGTATTTTTTCCCAAAAAAAATTTTTATAAAATGTAATAAAACAAATAAAAATAATAATATAATAATAATAAAAAATAACGTTGTAATATTTTTTAAAATCATTTTTGTTTTATTATCATTATTTTTCTTTTTTACTGGTAGTTAATTTCTAAAATAACTATTTAACGTAATAATACGTAAAAACGTGTTATTAAATATAATATAATATTTTTTTATAAAAAAGGTTATTATTGTTATCCTTATTGTTTTTACTAATTATTGTAGTTTTTTATTATTTTTAGTTGTAAAAAAAATAATTTTAACTACAATAATTGCAATAAAAATGATAATAATGGCAATAATCATGATAATGATGTTAAAAGATGATAATGATGATGATAACGATAAAAATAGCAATATGATAAAATAGGAAAATAACGGGTTTGTGTCCATAATAAAAAAAAAGGTAAAAGAAAAAAAATCCCAAAAATCGAAAAAGCGGCAAAAACTAGCGAAATATAGCCTTTTGAGAGTTACCCAAAAAGACGTTTTTTTCCCTTCATTTGATGATTTTGGGGAAATTATTGGTAAAAAAAATAATTAGCAGAATTTATTTAACTTTTAATAAATGATAAAAGGAGATAAAGAGAAAAATTTATAACATTGATCATTTTTAATACTATTACTATTATCATTATTATTTTCATATTATTATTTTTATTTTATTATTACATTTTATTTTATTTTTATTATTCTTTAAATTTTTAGTATTATTGCCCCAAAATATATTATAATTGTAATAAAACTATATAATTAATAAGTTAAAAAAATAATAAAAATCTTATAAATAGTTATTAATATCATTTTTTTTTATTGTCATTATTATTATTTTTACTGGGATATAATTGCAAAAATAACTATCTCATTATTGCATGATTAAAGAATTCTGGTAATTATTTTTCATTTATTACCCTAATAATTGCCAAAAACTCAAAAAGAATGGAAAAAAAACGTCATTTTGGAGTATAGCTCAAAAGCATATTTTGCTAGATTTTGCTGCTTTTTCAGTTTAAAATTTTTTTCTTTTTTTTTTATTATATATGGACACAAAACCTGTTATTTCCTCATTTTATCAGATTATCATCATTATTATCGTGTTACATCATTATCATCCTATCTCATTTTCATCACATTATCATCTTATTGCAATTATTTTCTCATTATTGCAAATTATTTCATTATATTGCAATTATTCAGTTATAAATATATTTTTTCAACTAAAACTAATAACAAATCCAAAAATAATGCAATAACATAAAGTAAAAATAATAACCTTTTTATAATAAATATTTATATCTTTTTTTAATTAACTCGTTATTCTGTAAATTTTTACTTTAATATTATTTTTGCATTTAAATACCTAACAAGAATAATAAAATAATAATAACATAAAAACTAATAACAAAATTATAAAGATTATATTATTTTTATTATACTTATTTTTTTATTGTTTTTTCTAAAGTTATAAAATATTTTTTGGGGAATAAAACTAATAATTAAAGTAATAATAATAAAATTTAAAAATAATAAAAAAATAAATATAAAATAATAATTATTGTAATGAAATATAAAGTAATAATATTAAAAAATCATCCAAAAAGTTATCCAATTCTCTTAATTCCCTTTTTTCCTCATTATTTTCAATTAATAGATTTTTGTAAATTTTATCATTATTCCCTAATAATTCCAAAAAAACCCAAAAAAATGGAAAAAAAGTTATGTTTGGGGTACACTTCCAAAGGTATATTTTGCTAGAATTTTGCCTCTTTTTCAATTTTTGGGTTTTTTTTCTTTTTCCCTTTTTTTTATTATTATGGCACAAAATTTTTATTTCCTCATTTTTATCCATTTTCACATTATTATCGTTATCATCATCATAGATCATTATAAAACATCATTTTCATCAAAAAATTGCAAATTATTATCTCTTATTTCAAATTTTACCCTTTTTATTTCAATTTTTGCAGTTATAAATTTATTTTTTCCAACTAATAAAACAACTACAATAATAATAAAATAAAATAATGATAACAATAAACCGTTTTTATAATAAATATTTATTCATTATTTTTAAAACTCGTTTTTTACGTAATTTTTATGTTTAAAAGTTATTTTCCAAATTTTATACCAGTAACAGAATAATATGATAATAAAAACAATAATGTTTTAATAACAAAATTTTTAACTTTTATTTTATTATTATTATTATACTTTTATTATTATTTTGTTTTATTACTAATAAAATATTTTGGGCAATATACTAAAAATTAAAGTAATAATTAAAATAAAAATTAATAATAAAATATAAAAAATTAATATTAATAATTAATGATACTAGTAATTATATTTAATGATCATCAAATTTATCAAAAATTCTCTTTATTCTCATTTTTTCATCATTTTTTCTGATTATAAAAATTTTTGGGAATTTTACTTATTACCCTAATAAATTTCCAAAAAAATCAAATGAATGGAAAAAACGTCATTTTTGAGTAACTCTCAAAAGGCTATATTTCCCGGGAGATTTTGCCCCTTTTTCGATTTTTGGGGTTTTTTTTTTTTACCCTTTATTTTTTTTAATGCACAAATCTTTTTATTATCTCATTTTTTCATGATTTTCTCATTATTTTCGTTATCTCACATTATCATCATTATCATCATCATTTTAAATTTATTTTGCATTACTTTATTATTATTGGAAAATTTTTGCAGTTAATAAATTTTACAACTATAAATAACAAATACAAAAATAAAAGTATAAAAATAAAGATAACAATAAACGTTTTATAAAAATATTTTTATTTTTTTAATTAACACGTTTTACGTAATCATTCGTTTTAAAAAAAATTTTTTTACAATTATACTACCGGACAAAATAATAAAGATAAAAATAACAAAAGATATTAAAAACATATTTAAGGATTTTATTATTTTTATTTTAACTTATTATTTTTTTTATTGTTTTTATTACAGTTTAAAAAATTTTGGCAATAATACTTAATTAAGTAAAAAATAATAAAGATAAAATAATAAAAATAATAATAATAATAATAATTTAAAAATAATAATAATAATATTGATAATAAAATGATAATAGTAAAAAATATTTAAAAATCATCAAAAAGTTATCCAAATTCCTTTTATTCTCTATATAATTTTTTAAAAAATATTTTTATTTTTTTTAATTAACATCGTTATTATGTAAATTTTTACTGGGTTTTTAATTTTTTTTGCAAAATTTTTACCGTAAGAAAAATAATAATGATAATAGAACATATGATATTTTAAAAATTATAAAAATTTTTATTTTTATTATTATACTTTTTATTTTATTATTTTATTATTTAGTCATAAAAAATTTTTTGGCAAAACTACTAAAATTAAAGAATAATAATATAAAATAAAAAAAATAATAATAAAAATAATAAAAATAATATTTATAAAATAATGATAAAGTAAAAATATTAATAATCATCAAATGTTCGAAATCCTCTTTTTTCTCACTTCACATCAATATTGTCATGATTATAGAATTTTTGGGAATTATTATTACATTATTACCCCAAAAATTGCCAAAAAACATCAAATGAATGGAAAAAAACGTCATTTTAGGTTTACTTCAAAAAACTATATTTTGCTATATTTTGCCGCTTTTTCGACTTTTGGGATTTCTTTTTTTTATTTTTTATTTTAATGGATACAAATCCTTTTATATCCCTTTTTTATCATGATTAACATCATTTTTATCGTTATATCATCATTATCATCATTATCATCATTTTCATCTTCTTTTCTAATTATGCTTATTATCATCATTATTACAATTACTTTCATATTATTGCAATTTTGCAGTTATAATTAAAACATTTACAACTATACTAATAATAAAAACAATAATAATAGTAATAAAAATAATATAAAATATTTTTTATAATAAATATTTATTCATTTTTTCATTAACATCGTTATTTTCTGTAATTATTACTTTTATAATATTATTTTTGCAATTTTTACTACCCTAAAAGAATAAAGATTTTAATAATAAAAAAATGATTTTAAAAAACAATATATAACGATTATTATTTATTTTTTTTATACTTTTATTATTATTTTTTTATTATTACAGTTTAAAAATATTTTTGGGGAAAAAATACATAATAAGTAAAATAATAATAATAATAAAAAATAATAAAATAAAATAATAATAAAATAATAATATTGATAAAATAATGATAAAAGCAAAGATATTAATAAACATCAAATGTTATCCAAATTCTTTATCCCCACTTTTATCATCATTATTTCCATGATTAATAAATTTGGGAACTATTTCATTTTTACCTAATAATTTTTTAAAATCATCAAATGAATAAAAACGTCTTTTTTGGGGATACTCTCAAAAGGCTAATTTTTGCTAGATTTGCCGCTTTTTTTACTTTTGAATTTTTTTTTTTTTACCTTTTTTTTTTATATATGGGCAAAATCCTGTTATTATCCCATTACTATCGTTATCATCATCTTCACAACATTTTCATCATTAAAATCTCATTTTCATATTATCATCATTATCATCATCATTTCATCATTATTGCAATTATTAACATATTAGTGCTTATTTTTCATTTTTATTGCAATTATTGCAGTTATAATAAAATTTTTAAACTATACTAATAAAACTACAATAAAATAGCAAAAACAATAATATAAAAAAATAATTTTTTATAATAAATATTTATCATTATTTCAAATTTCTCGTCATTAGTAATTATTACTGTTATAATATTATTTTTTTAAAATTTTACTACCGTAACAAGAAAAATAATGTAATAATAAAATTAAAAGATATTAATAACAATTTATAACGATTATTATTTATTATTATACTTAGAAATTTTTATTTTTACTGTATTATTTTCAGTTATAATTATTTTTGGGCATAATACAAATAATTAAAAAAAATAAAAATAAAAATAAAAATAATAAAATTGATAATAATAATGATAAAATTTAAAATATTAATAATCTCAAAAGTTTTCCAAATTTTCTTTATCTCACATTTACCAGCATTATTGTCATGATTAAAAGAATTCTGGTAATTATTATCATTATACCCTAATAATTGGGGCCCAAAATCTTAAAGAATGGCAAAACGTCATTTGGAATAACTCCAAAAGGCTAATTTCGCTAGATTTGCCGCTTTTTTCGACTTTTTGGGGTTTTCTTTCTTTTTCCTATTTTTTTTTTTTATGGGGCCCAAAAACCCCTTTTTATCTCATTTTTATATGATTATCATCTTATTACGTTTCATCTCATTATCCTCATTATCATATTTCATCATCATTATCATCATTATTGTAAATTTTTATATTCTTATTGCAATTTTATATTATTATTTCAAATTATTGCATTTAAAATATATTTTTTACAACTATGCTAATAAAAACATAATAAAAATAGAAAAATAATGATAACAAAATAACTTTTTTAATAAAAATTTTATCATTATTTTTAATTAAAAAAACGTTTTACCTTTTTTATTCTGTTATAATAGTTATTTTTTTCATTAAAACAGTACAAGAATAAAGGTAAAATAAAATTATGATAAATAACAATAATATAACATTTTTTATTATTATTTACTAATTATTATTATTATTTGTTTCTATTACATAATAAAAATATTTCTGGGGAATAATACTAATAATTAAGTAATAATAATAATAAAATAAATAATTTAAAAATGATATTGATAAAAATAATGATAATAGTAATAATATTAATAATATGAAAAGTTATCCAAAAATTCTCTTTATTTTCACTTTATCCATTATTTTTCATGATTAATAGAATTCTGGTAATATTATCATTTTTACCCTAATATTGCCAAAATCATCAATGAATGGAAAAAACGTAATTTTCGAGTATACTTTAAAAGGCTATATTTCGCTAGATTTTTTCCCCCTTTTTCACTTTTGGTAATTTTTTTCTTTTACCTTTTTTTATTATATATTTACACAAAACTTTTTTTATCCTTTATTTTCAGATTTTCATATTATTATCATTAAATCATTATTATTTCATTTTCATATTTTCATCATCATTTTCACATTATTGCATTATTATATCATTTTTGCAAATTATTTTCATTTTTCATTTCAAAATTTCAGTTTTAAAATATTTTCTACATCTAATAAAAACATTAAATTAATATAAAAACAAAAAATGATGATAATAATAAAGTTTTTATAATAAATATTGATGTCATTTTTTTTTATTAAAATCGTTATTACTGAATTATTACTTTATAAAAGTTTTTCTGCAAATTTACTACCATAACAAAAAATAAGATAAAATCAAATTATTAAAACAATTTATAACGTTATTATTTTATTATTTTATTATTATTATTATTATTTTTATTATTTTTATTATTTTCAGTTATAATATATTTTGGGGCTAAAACTAATAATAAAGTAAAAAATAATAAAAAATTTAATAATAATAATAATAAATAATTAATAAAAATTAAAAATAAAATAAAAATAAATTAATAATCATCAAAAATTTTCCAAATTCTCTTTATTCTCCTTTATCATCATTATTGTCATAAATTAAAAGAATTCTGGTAATTTTATCTTGTTACCCCAATAATTGCCAAAAACATCAAATGAATGGAAAAAAAAGTCATTTTTTTTTTTTTGGGTTATACTCTCAAAAGAGTAATTTTGCTAAAATTTTGCCGTTTTTTTGGTTTTTTGGGATTTTTTTCTTTTTCCTTTTTTTTTTTAATGTGGACCAAATCTTTATTATCCCCATTAATCAGTTATCACCATATTATCGTTTTCATCATCATTATTCTTATAAAATTATCATCTCATTACATTTATTGCAATTATTTTCATCATTTTTGCAAATTTTTATCATTATTATTGCAATTTTTGCAGTTTTAATAAATTTTTCAATATACTAATAAGGGGTACAATAATAATAGTAATAATAATAATGATAACATAATGTTTTTCATAATAAAATATTTATTCTTTTTTTTTAATTAACACGTTATTACGTAATTTTAATGTTAAATAGTTTTTTTTGCAATTATACTACCCTAACAACAATAAAAAATAAAATAAAATAAAAATAAAGAATTTAATAAAAATATTATAACGATTATTATTATTATTATTATTATTGTTCATATTAAAGGTTTTCATATATTTTTGGGGAATAATAATAATTAAAGGAATAAAAATAATAATAATAAAAATAATAATAATAATAATTATATTGATAATAAAATTAAATTAGTAATAATATTAATAATCATCAAATTTATCCAAATTCTCTTTATTCTCACTTTTTTCATCATTATGTCATGATTTAAAAGATTCTGGTAATTATTTTCATTATTACCCTAATAATTGACAAAATCATCAAATGAATGGAAAAAACGTAAATTTTGGGGTATACTATATAAATAAACCTGTGGTAGACTGCCATATATGTATTATTAATATTTTATGTTATATATAGATATATAGCTTTATATGTGGTGTGTACTTTGTAAATATATATAATATATATATATTATATATATATATAATATAATAATTATAAATTTTATATATATATATATAATAATATATATAATATATATATATTGATATAATATAATATATATTATATATTATGTATTATATTACATATATAATATATATATATATATATATTTACATTTTGTATATCCATATACTATCTCTCTATGGATTTATATATCATCTATCTATCTATCTATCATCTATATTATAATATATATATTAATATATAGATATATATATATATATATAGATAGATAGATAGATAGAAAGATAGATAATAGATATAACTTTCATACATACATACACATTTTACATCCAATATCTATTTTATGTAATTTATCTCTCTATCTACTATCTATCTATCTATCCTATATTATTATAAATATTTTTATAATAATATATATATATAATATATATAAGTATATAAAATATATATATTATATGATAAGTATGTAGTATATCGAATAAAAATAAATATATTTAAAAATATATATATATATATATATAATATATATATAATTTTAATATATATTAATATATTATATTTATGAATAAATATTATATTATATATTTTATATTTTTATTATACAATACACTCATTTTGTGGGTGTGTGTTCAGGAGGTTATCATATATACAAAAATATATTATATATATATATATATTTTATATATTATATATATATATATAAAATATATAATATATAATTTTATATATTAATAATATATAGTATATTTATATATATATATTTACTATATATATATATACATATTATATATATTTTTATATATATAATATATATATATATATATAATTTTTATATAGTTTTATATATTTTGTTGGGGATATTTATTGTATAATACATATAATATATATAATTATATATAATATAAACACACACACACAACACACACACCACACACACACACACACACACACTACACACACATACATTTATTTTAATTTATCAAATCCCTCATATGTTTTTAATATAAAAACACATATGCACCACGCACCACCAAAAACACACACACACACACACACGCACACAAATACACACACACACACACATAAATAGATTATAACATATTATATTTATTATCTTTTTATATATGTATATTTTATACATATTATATTATAATATATATATATATATATTATATATTTTATATATATATTATATTTTTATATTATATATACATTATATTATATGATATAATAATATATATAAATAATTATATATATATAATATATATATTATGTTTTGTGTTGTGTGTGGGGTGTGTTGTGTGTGTTGTGTGTTGTTTGTGTGTGTGTTGTATCTCAGTATGTATTTGGTGTTTATTGGTGTGTGCGTTGTTGTGTGTATTTGTGTGTGTTTGTCTATATCTGTGTGGTTTGTGGTATACTCACATACACACACCTAACCCACACATTAAACTCTCAATATGCAGAACACAAAAAAATCACACAAAACATATATATATAAAATAACTATCATTCTTTCCTCTCTCTCTCTACACATATACACAACATAAAGTATAATGAAAATATTATCTATATATATTATATAGATATATATATATATATATATTATGGGATACATATATATACATATATATTTATATATATATGTATTTTATATATATATAATATATAGATTTTATAAATATATATAATATATATATAATAAGAATATACATATATAAAATATATATTTTATATATATATAATTTTATATAAAATATATTTTATAATTATATACATATATATATATAATTATATATTAATATATATTAATATATATATATATATATTATATATATATATATACTAATATGGATATATACATATAAATGTATATAGACACACGCACACACACACCTACCTACACACACAACCCCACCACAAAAAAATCCAGCAACTATATATATAATAACTATCATTTCTCTCTCTCTCTTCTACACATTACCAAACATACAGTATATATATATTTATATATATATATAGATTTTAAATATATATATATATATATATATATTATATATTAATATGTTTTTTATATATATAATATATATAAAAATAAAATATATATATATATTAATAATATATATATATTATATATATATATATTATATATAATTTTAATATATACATATATATTTTAAATATAAATACACCAAAATGTTATTATTATTATTTATATATACAAAAAATATAATAAAATATATTATATATATATATTTAAAAAAAAAATATTCAAAAAAAA
>NW_023641285.1:0-10635 GCF_015228065.2 Penaeus monodon
ATATAAAAAAAAAAAAAAAAAAAAAAAAAAAAAATATATTTTATATATATATAATTTTTAATTTTAAAATAAAAAATAAAATAAAAAAGTAAAAATTTAATAAAAAAATAAAAAAAAAAAAAAAAAAAAAAAAAAAAAAAAAAAAAAAAAAAAAAAAAAAAAAAAAAAAAAAAAAAAAAAAAAAAAAAAAAAAAAAAAAATTTTTTTTTTTTTTTTTTTTTTTTTTTTTTTTTTTTTTTTTTTTTTTTTTTTTTTTTTTTTTTTTTTTTTTTTTTTTTTTTTTTTTTTTTTTTTTTTTTTTTTATAAAAATTTAAATAAATATAAAATTTATATAAATATATATAAATATAAAAATTAAAATAATAAATTATATTTATAATATATAATATATATATATTATATATATAAATTAAAATATATATAAAAATATATATATATATATTTTATATATATATATATATATATATAATTATAATATATATATATATAATATTATATATATATAAAATATTATATATATATTTATTATATATAATATAATATAATATAAATATAATTATAATATTAATTTAATAAAATAAAAAATAAAATTTAAATTAAATTATTAAATAAATAATATATATATATAATATATATATATAATATATATTTTATATTATAAAAATATATATTTTAAAAAAAATATATACAAATACTCATAATATAATATATTATATATAATATATAAATAATAAAACATACATAAAACATACATCATCCCATACATACATCATACATAATTTATAATAATAATAAAAAATTTACAATAATACATCATACATAATCCCTACATAATAATATATATATAATAATATATATATATATATATATATATATATAATATATTTATATTAAATATTTTTTATATAAAATATTATATAAAATATTATATATATTATATATAAATATAAAAAATATTTTAAAAATATATATATAAAATTTATATATATAATATAAAAATATATAAAAATATATATATTTTATATATAATTTAAAAATTATATATAATATTAAATATATTATATATTTTAAAAAATATATAATTATATTATAATATATAAATATATATATTATAAAATATATATATTATATATATATATATATATATATATATTTTTAATTTTTTATATATAATTATTTATATATAATATTTTATATATATATATATATATATATATATATAATATTATATTTTAAATATATAAAAAATTATATAATATATATATTATTATATTGCGGCCCCCGGGCTAAATCGGGGGGATCTGGACAGGGGGGCCCCAGAGGACGGAGTTTGGCCCACCGGCGGGGGACACGCTCGGGCTTCGTACCAACCCCTGCCCCCAAGCCACCCGGGGGTTTAAGGGGGTGCTCGGGAGAGGTGGGCCTTTCCCATCCTCCCCCCCCCAAATGCCCCTTGGCAACGTCTTTTTGTAAATGGAAAGCTGGGGGGAGGGGTGTTTTCCCCCCCACCCAGCAAGTAAGGCGGGCTCTGGGGCCCCCTGGGGGGCAAAGTTGGGGGGAGGTTGGGGAAAAGGGGTTTCCGTCCCGCCCGCGCCCCGGCAGGGGCCAACCCCCCATGAAGCTTGTGGGGGAAAGCCCTCGGGAACCCACAGGTGGTGGGCAGTCCCCAGCCTGCCGACCCCCTTTTTTTGGGATGTGTCGGCGGGGGCGGCAAGGTGGGGGCACCGGAGGACCACCCAAGGTAAATTTGGGCGTCTTTCCGGGTGGCACTTGGAACATCCCCTCCTTCGGCAGGATGAGCGGTTACCTCTGCTATTGCGGGAATTGAAGCGACTGGGAGTTGAGGTGGCGCCCTCTCAGAGGGAGAAGACCTGGGAGCGGCATGATCAGTGTGGGGGGTTAACCTACTACTGGCGGCGCAGCGATGGGGCACCACCTCCAGGGGGTTAGCCTACCCATTGCTTCGACTTTAGCCCCCGGGGAGTCGAGGTTTACCCGGGTTTTGAGCGATTATGGGTGAGACGAAGCATGCTTTTTTGGTTCTTGTCTCTTATTGCTGTATACGCCTACCCATGTATATAAAAACGATGTGAAAGAGGCGTTCTACACCAAAATCGCATCTGTGGCGACGATTCCCCCGGGAGAATTTTGCATTTTTCGGCGACTTCAATGCGGTATCCGGGTGTGACCCAGGGCACGAGAGTCTGTCGGGCCCCATGGCCAGGAGCTGATCCCCGCAGCCAGAAAGCCCCCTTCCCGGGTACAGTGGCCAAGGGGAATCGACCACATTCTTGTTAGACACGCAGGATCCTCCAGAACTGCAGGTTTACCGGAGGCTGATTCTGTGGGACCCCCATAGGGGGAGGTTGTGGCTCCCTGCGGGTCCACTTCAAAATTCCCCGTCCCCCCGGGCCCCCAAGGTGTTTCACTTTGGGCAGACAAGGGAGGAGGAGTGTGCCCATGGTTCGCCATGGCAGTCTCTGACCGATTCACAGAACCGCAACCTGACGGACCCTTGCCTTGGGATTTGTTCAAATGCGTAAATGAACGCCAGGGTCCTTGGGTTGCCAAGGACAAGGAGAATTCCATCTCCCCGGAGGGCATTAAAGCCCCTGAAGCTGTCGCAAGACTCGCTGAATGGGAATCAAATCTTGCGTCTTCCCTGGGGGTAGGGCCGGGCCTGCGAGAAGGGACAAGGAACAGTTTTCCCGGAATCTTGCTGAGGGGGTCGAAGGCCATTTCTGGTAAAAAGACCTTCGCCCCGCCTACCAAGCCCTGGAAAACTGAACCCTAAACCCCCCTCACAGATGCTGCAGTCCCATCACGGGTGGACGTTCTCCAGATATTTGGGGTTGTGAACTTGGGCAAGTTTTTTTAACAGTTGTACCTGGTGGACCCCCAACAGTTAGCTTTGATGCGCAAGCGCAGTGCCCGTGCTGGCCCACCCTCAGGAGGAACCTCCTACCCAACAAGTTGGTGGCGATTTCCCCAAAGGGAAAAGGGGGAAAATGAGGCATATGTGATATCCCTGCTGAACTGCTAAGGTAGGGGGAACCTAGGCCGGGGCGCATACAATCCTGACTGCCATTTGGCAGTCGGTACCATTTCCCTGAAATGTGAGGGGGGGTCATCCCCTCTGGAAGGGGAAAGGGGTAGTTGGGTTGTAGCTATACCCGCTCACATACCAGGAAAAGTTTTCGCCCCCATTCTTCTGAAACGGATCCCAACCCCCTACGAGGTCAGAGACCCAAGCAGTCTGGATTTACTCCTGGCAAGTCCACATAGACGTATCTAGCCTTTGAGTAATTGTGGAACGCCCGGGGTTGCTTGCGCCTAACGACCTCAAGAAGGGGTTTGACTCAGTGCTCGGGAAAGCTAGGGGGGAAACCTGGGCTCGGGAATTCCGACAGATTTTGGGAGATAAAAGCCTCTAACTGGTACTGAAAGTGCGTAAAGTGTGGTGGGGGAGCGAATTCTTCCCTGTTAATTCAGGGGTGAGGAAAGGGTGTGTCCTTTACCAACACTTTTCAAAGCTTATATGGAGGAAATGGGCAGGCTACTGCCAAAGCAGTGGGAGCAACACTAGGGAATATTAAGGGCTCAGACCTTTACTTTGCCCCACGATGTTGCCACCTATTGAGTCCTTGGGGCACTTGTGGCGGGTCTGAGCATTTACAATGAGGGGAAGCCCTAGGCCCCAGAGGTTCCTGGGCCAAGACCAGATTCAGGACTTTGGGGGCCCGTTAGGGGAACCCGTTCAGTCGATCCAGCTTGCGGCGAGGGCTTTTAAGTCACAGAGGTTTTACATCCTTGGTAGCATAGTCCAACTCTTGTTGTAGACCCGGGGAAATCAAGTAGGGATTGGTCGGGAAAAGGACCCTGAACCCCATCAAAAAGAGCGTTTGGAGGTCGGACCTATGCAGAAGGACCAACTGCTGTCTTTAAGGCCTTGATACGCCAGTTTTGCTCTATGGAAGCAAAACCCGGGCGTATCCCCTTCTTGGAGTCTCGCCTTTATGCCTTTGTAACAAGTCCCTCGCCGGATCATAGGTACAGTTTTGGGAGGGCCACGTGTCCAACTGGCGGTTACCCAGTGAGATGGCAGGGACCTACACTTGCTAATCCCAGTGCCAACCCTTTCCCCCCCCTCACTTCCCCCATCCCCCCTCCCCCTTTTCTCCCTTCCCCCCCCCCCTTTTGGAAGACCTGTACCCTAGGCTTTCAGCTTGACGAGACCTGTCGCGAGGAATTAGAGATGGGCCGTGTCCTAGCTGGAGATCCCTCGAGGGATCCCGGGGGCTGGAAGCGAAGGGGTGGATGCGGCCATGACCCCCATCGGGTTACCCCTTGAGATGATGTGATGATGATTTTATATATATATATATATTTTTATAATATTATATATAGAGAGAGAGAGAGAGAGGAGAGAGAGAGAGAGAAGGAAGGAGAGGGGGGGTTTTGGGGGGTACGGGAAGTGGGGTGTGAGGAGTGAGACGTAGATGGACAGACGATAAACAAGTGTTGAGAAGTGTCCCTTTCTGAAACTCTTTGAAAGTTTGTAAAAGATTTATTTTCCCCATCAGATCTGATTAGGTTATATTATGCACTGCCTTGGAAATGAGAGCATCCTCCCGACTTGGAACAAACCCTTTCCCCAGCCTCCCTGATAAAGCATCCATTCATTTAAGCTAGGGATTGATGCTGTAATGATTTTTAATCTATCACATCATCTTTGTAATTCCAGAACCCTCATTTTCTAGACTATGAAGAAAAAAGTTTGCTACTTAGGACACCTGATGGCGTAGAAACTTTGCCATAACCATATGCTTTCTCTCTGCAGTTACTGTCATTCATCTTTTTATAAGCAGTAGGCAACAGAACTTTCAATAACCAATTATTTCTGTCTACCATAGAATAATGATAATAAAAATTTCGAAAATTGTCATTATATTATAAAATTCCCACCTCTAGTGCATAGGTAATCTTTTTTTTTCTGTGAATTACTAAGAGAGTTAAGTGAATAGATCAGTGGATTAGAGTGAATAACTGAATGAATGAGGGAATTATTAAATAAGTATGGTAATTGAATACGAAGAATGAGAAAATGAATGAGTAATTTCACAGAAAATGCACGTCTCTTAGAATGTCCTATTCTTTCCTTTCCCTCTCCAGGACGGGACTCAGTGTCGAGTGAGTCCAGTACCTAAGCTACATCACAGCAGGACTTTGCCCCCTCACTGGAACCAGTTGACCACTCAGACTCCATCTTCGTGTCTCCAGGAACCTTTGACCATCACCATACCATTGATGTCAACAGGGCTGTAAAGATTTCCCCCTTTTGCAAGTGTAATCTCAACAAGGACATCACAGTGGTGCATTGTGATGAGTTTTTCAAGACCAGAAAATTGAAAGAAGTTACTAAAAAAAGAAAAAAATATTTTGTGCATAAATGTGAAAAAAAGAGGAAAACAGGAAAAATTGTAGATTTTTTATTTTATTTTTTCAAGTTAAATGAGACCCATATATCAGTTAAACCCATTTTATCTGTAAAATCAGTAATAATTTGTGTCAGAAAAAAGAACCTTCCTAAAGGCAACCAGTTAAGCTAGGAGTGAAAAGACATTGAGTAATTTTACATTCTACTTAAAGAATGCATGAAACATAGTGAAGGCCATTATGGCCTTTCCTTTGATATTCTCAGGCCCACATTCATGGCGGTTCAGTTGTATAACTATGATATTTTTGTGGTCTGATGAATAGTTTATGTGGAAAAATTCAGGGGAAAGTCTGCTGAAACCAAGCTATTTATTAATAGGACTTTAGGATCTTTTTAGACATAAAAAAGTGGCTTGCAGGATCTCACGATTGGCTTTCTTTTGCTCCATCCTATGCAGAAAACCTCCACAAATTGTAATATGCTTTTTAAGTTATTGGATTTGTCATTTGATGTAATTTGAAAGAAAAAGATGCCCCAAGTGCCTGATCAGATCTGCTTTGGGGGGCTGCACATAACAAGTGTCAAGATAAATAAAAGCAGGGGGACATGCACCAAAGGAACTATTGGAGGTAATTTTGTTGGTTCTGATGTTGGGATGTTCAGGGAGGGGTGTTAATGTCTGAAGTTCTATGCATCTTGCAGTTAGGAGTTGGGAACAAAAATATAAGACAGAAAAAGGTAAGAACCCCAGAGGAAGTGTTAGATGATACAGGTCAGTTTCCTTTCTTTTCTTTTCTTTATAGAAGGAAGAGATGTTTTAAAATGATAAGGTTGACAGCTTTTTGTAAGTAAAATTTCAGTTTTTCATATTACTTGACATCAGTGTTTCAGGAAACCTCTTAATAGTTCTTGAAGTACAGATGCTACAGATGTGTATATACAGTGCATAACTAAAGATGTCTTTCTAACCCTGATGCTGCTGGGATGGCATGTAAAAACTTGGCTTGCCCTGCAAGTTTAGGTTAAAAATTGTCTTCACGATATTAATGGCTCTTCAAGTACTTAGTCACTAGTGATTGATTGTTTATCCTTTCCTTTTTTTTTGGATGTTACATATTTCTTTATCTTATTTTATTATTAGTAATGTTAATAACATTAAAATAATGATTATGTCTACATCAATAATAACAACATTGATATGATAAATTAAAAAAATACTTTTCCCAAAAATTCAAGGAAAGGTAAGATCAGATGAGGCCATAAGGTCCACGAATTGACTCAGTGACAAAGCACTTGTGGAGCCGTCTTTGGGTGTAGAGACATTTCAGAAAACAATACTCCTGCTAACACTACAATTTCTGGAAAGAATGGGGTTAAATAATAACATTTTAAAATGTCAGTAAAAACCTGATATGATATGTATGTTTTTTTGTTGTGAAAGTTTGCAAGTTTTCCACATATTAAAATGTATTTTATTACTTATTTAATCAGTATATAGGAGTTCCATGGCTGATTCTGTTTTAGATGCGTTAAGAGGCTTCAAATGTATATTACACATTTTTTTCAGGCCAGCACAAATATTAAAAAACTTTATATTGTGACCCTTTTAAATGTTTTTTTAATTGATATGAATTGGAATTTTACTTTAAAAATGAGATGGTTCTTGTTTATTTAGTTTGCTCATGTCTTTTATAAACAAATGAAATTGATATTGACCTTAGATGTATGTTTACCATTTTTTATTTAAAAATTACCTACCATGAAAGTGTTACCTTGGAATCATATTCTTACAGTTTTAAATTTTTTGAAATTCAAGAAATTTCAAGACGAAAGTTATAGATGGCACATAGACCACAATGACACTTAATTCTATTATGAAATGTATATGGAATTCCATCGGAGACCCTCTTAGCCAGTTAAATTGCAGTGTCTTTTTTGATATGGGAAACTTACACATATCTGTACAGGTAATGTTAACTTTCATATGCATATTTTGTTTGTATATATATGTATATATATTCATTTTTTTTCTGTCAGTGTGTGTGTGTAGACAAGTTTGACCTAGTTTTTTTTCAAGTTGATCTGAACTTTATTGTAAAGTTAGGCATGAGGGCTTATGAAGGTAGTGTTCAATTTTTTTTCCAGGGGGGATCTTTTAATTTTTAATTTTTATTTTTTTTTATGTTTTCCTGTTGTTCCATTTGTTAATTGTTTGATGTTATGTAAATGCAAATTATGGAGACATTCATATTGTCCACATATATGCTTATGATGAATTGGCAAAAAAATGTTCAGTCACACCATGCAGTTTGAAACGTGTAACAGCTGCATTGTCTTCACGAAATCCGGTGAATTCAAAATGTTAACAATTGTTGAAGGTCTTCATTTCAGCCATATCAGTCTGGGGATCATATTCAAACCAAAACAGTTTGTGTAAAGTTTTATTTTAATGTTTTTGGGGTGCTCGTCTCTGGCACTCAAAGCTATGTATGTGATGTAGGTACAAAATACAAAGAGAGTTTTTCTTTCTTTTTCTATTTTTTGTAAACATTCAGAAACAGACATCAAGTGGGAAAGTTGTTATTATTAAGATCATTTTTGTTTTTAGATTCTTGTGATACTTGAAAGCCTAGTCCTTAGAATGATAAAGGACTTTCATTTAATATTTCCAACTGTAAACTTTTGGGGAAAGAGGATAAAAAAAATAAAGCAAATTATCTTATTCTCTTTTTATTTTAAACTTTATTCCCAGATATTCCTTCACCTGAATGTTGTAAGGTATTTCAGATCGTTTATGATTATTGAACCCTCTCAGATTCTGGTGATGTCATTGGGGATTTGTTGGTGGTGACCTAGGGTAGCATGCTGATTGGCCACCCAGATGCCCTAATATTTTTTGTAATGTTTTTTCACACCTACTATATTAACCCATTGCCGACGGGGGGCATGTACGTACATGCCATGACATAGAGTATGCAGGGACATGCCATGAGTTTTTTTGGTTACAATCATGGCAAAAGATTATTTTTTTGCCAGTGAAAGTGTGATTAAGTCGGTTCTAAACACTTTCTCATTTTTACCATGCAACAGACAAAAAAAATGCAAACAAACCGAAAATTTTTCACTCCATGTGCCACACACTGCTTATTTTATTCGGACTATAGACGAATAATGATCAACTATGGAGTCATATAACAACAAAATACCCTTCAGTCTCGATTTATCGGGAAGTTGGCAAGTAGAGACTGTAAAAAATAATGAAAATTGAAAATACAACATATCTTCGTAGTATTACGAAGAAACGGCAGGGGATGCTGGTTTTGGCATGAGTGGTCGCCCCATGCTCGGGCGACGATATAACCCCTGGCAGCGAGGCCCGGCCTTTTATGAATGCTACCCGTCAATTATGGGTTAAAGAGCGGCAATGCAGCTTCAAAAAAAAAAAATCTTTATGATAAGCACTAAGTGTATTAATGTAAAGGAGAAGTACCAATAGATTTACAAGGGGCCAAAAAATCTAAAGAGGAGAGATTTTTTTAAAAATAACTGATTTCAAAAAAGGCCCGGGTAAAAACATTAGAAAAAAATTTGAGGTGCTCTCTCGTAACATCAATGAAATTATTTAGGATCTATATGATACCATGATTTTGCTTATTGAATGTTTTTTTCTGGCCCCTTTCATTTTGGATTTTATAACCCAGTGCTTTTCAGTGCACCCAAATCCGGGGAAAAAAAAAAATAGAAAAACCCCCTTTCATCACCAAAAAAATCTTTCGTTTTATCTTCTTTCGAGAAAAAACAGGCTGTTCATTTTTCCAGGGGTTTTCTGTCTGTGCCCTTCACCTTTTCACAAGATTTCCTTTTTAAAAACCCTTTGCCAGGGTGGTTTTCATAGTGGCCCGGGCCCTGGCCGGGGCTCATATGTCACCCTAACAGCGCGCCGCTCATCCCCAATACCAACACCCCTTGCCTTTTTTGAAATACAAGAACATGTGTATGTCAATTTTATTATTTCAAAGGTTCTTTTTGCCTTTTTTTGTGTAATCAAGACTATAGGATTTTTTTTTTGTAATATAGACTCCTATTTGAATTATTCCTCAATTTGAATAAAAAAAACCAGGGTGTGGTATCAGGAGTTGAAACTGTGGGTTTTTTGTTTTCGCTTTTGCTTTTTTCAAGTTTTTTATAAGCAAACTTCAGTTTCAACGGGTTTTATATGATCCTTCCCTATAGATATAATTTTAATGTTCAGTTTTTTATAAAAAAGTGATTTTTTTTTTTCGTTCATTTGTTGTTTTTTCTTTCCCCCATCCTTTTTCTTGACTTTACCATTTGAAAATTTATGCACTTCAACCTCCACCCACTCCCACAATACTCACAAAAACATGATGTAGTAGCCACAAAAATATGCTCACATACACAAAAAACACACACCACAAACGAAACACGCACACGCACGCACCACGCAAAACCCCCACCCCAAAACACCACACAACCACACAAACACACACACAAACACACACCAAAACACACACACACACACAAAACACCACAACACGCACACACACACACACACGCACCACACCACAACTATATATATAAAATTTTATATAATATATTATATTTAAAATTAATATATATATATATTATATATATATATATATTATATATTTATTAATAAAAAAAACTCATGGGTGGCCATGCAAGCCCCGGAATATGGGACATGCGCACCATGGCTGTGTACATCCACCCCCCAGATAGTCCAGGCATTTTCCCTGGCTTACGACATCCCCGTCGGGAAAAGGGGTTTAAAGGCCATTATATTACCTTGTTACATGCTTTCTTTTCTGAGGCAGTTAGAATTAGTCCTTCTCTTGTTGGGGCCCCCAAATTTTTTTCTTTTTTCTGTCTGTACCCCCCCTTTTTCCCTTTTACCCCTTCTCAGTGAAAGGGGGGTACTATGTTGATGAGCGTTGTTTCATGATTTTTTTATTTCTTAGTCTTAGCTCTCTTTCGTTTATTTTGATTCGTTTTTATCCAGGGACAGTGATCGTACTTTTTAGTTGTTACTTGGGAATGGAGGGGGGGGAGTAGGGGTCTAGATGGAAGTCTACCCTTGGGCCACAGTTTTTGCCTCGCTAAATTTTGCAGGTCGTTTCTTTCCCCTTTCCTTTTCCCTTCTCTTTTTCATCCCTTT
>NW_023641286.1:0-2500 GCF_015228065.2 Penaeus monodon
CCCTTCCCATTTTTTTTCCTTTTTTTCCAAAACCTCTTTTCTAATTCCCTAAAACTAAAGTTCGAATAATGGAGGCGCCCCCCGATGAAAAATTCTTCCTTCCTCATCTTTTTTTTTTATCTAAGCTTAGCGATTGATCATTCAGCTTGCTCGCCTTTAAGCCTGAACGTAAGTAAATCGCACGAAGGTTACGGCTCCCACCCCCTGCTTTATCCCGGGGATCTAACCGCGTCACGGCGCCTGGAGTAATCAGGGCGAGATGGGCGTCGGTGTGCTCTGGTCGCTCGCGTGCGGCTCCGTGGATGGCGGTCGCGCCTTTGTCTTCGTTTCGATGTGTGTGTTGGTGGCGGGATGTGTGCATGGTGCGTGTGTGTGTGTGTGTGTGTGTGTGTGTGTGTGTGTGTGTGTGTGTGTGTGTGTGTGTGTGTGTGTGTGTGTGTGGTGTGTGTGTGTGTGTGTGTTTGGGTGTGCGTGTGTGTGTGTGTGTGTGTGTGTGTGTGTGTGTGCATATATATATATATATATATATATAGATATATATATATATATATATATATATATATATATATATATATATATATATATATATATATATATTTATATACATATATATACACACAAACATATATATGAGTTAGTGTGCATGTGCATCCGTGTTTATGCGTCCTTAATGCTAATGATTCTTGCACAAATACTTCGAACCTAACCCTCTCTTCCTCCCACACTTCTTGCAAGTTAATTTACTTCATCGACCAAAGACAGTTCAGTGACGTCAACCCGATCCTAATCCTCGAGCGAAATCCTTAACACAATGATGCCATCGGCCCCGAGGTCCTTCGAGCGAGTGAGAGGGGGGCGAGTGGAGGGCTTGTGAGAGCCGCGCCAGAGGGCCCCCTGCCCCCCTCTCAGCCAGGATGAACGACGAAATTTTATTTAATACACTTATACACACACACACACACACACACACACACACACACACACACACACACACACACACACACACACACACACACACACACACCACACACACACACCCGAAACACACACACACCACACACACACACACACTCAACACACACACACACACACACCACACACACACACACAAAACACACCACACACACACACACCACACCCCCCCAACACCACCACCCAACACCACACACCACAACCACACACCCCCACAAAAACCCCACCCACACAAACACCCCCCCCCCCCCCCCCCCCCAACACCCCACACACACACACAAAACAAACAACAACACAAAAACCACCACAAACACACACCCAACAAAAACCACACAACACCACACAAAATATATATATATATTAATATATAAATATATATATATAATAATATATATATAATGCTTTATATTTAATATATTATTTATATTATATATATTTCAAAAAATTATATATTTTTATATATATATATATTTTGAGGTGTGTGTGCGTGTGTGTGTTTTTTGTTAGGGTGTGTGTGTGTGGTGTGTTGTGTGTATTATATTTGTATGTAGTATAAAGTGTATTAAAAAAAAAGAAGAATTTCGTTTTTCCCTGGCGGAGGGGGGGCGGGGAAGCCCTCTGGCGGGGCCACCAAACCCCCTCCCCCCCCCTCTCACTCACCCGGAAAAACTCGTTTTGTTATTATATATAATATATATAATTTATTTTATATATATATATATAAAATTTTAATAAATATATATAATATATAATAAATATCTGTGTGTGGTGGGTGTGGGTTTGGTGTGTGTGTGTATGTGGTGTGGTGTATGTGTGTGTGTGTGGGGTGTGGTGTGTGTGTTTGTGGTGTGTGGTGTGTTTGTGGTGTGTGCGTGGTGTATATATGTGTGTGGCATGTGTGTGTGTGGTTGTGGGGAAACAAATAACATTATATCTATGTCCATAAAGGTTGTATAGCTACAAAACCCCAATATAAAAATAAAAAAATTCATACATATCCCTATATAATATTATAATATAATATAATATAATATAATATATTAAATATATATTATATATATAAAAATCTATGTATATAAAACCCCCGTGGGGTTTTGGGGGTTTGGGGAAGTGTTATGTTGCATGTATGTACTGCATGTGGGCGGGCCATCCACTGCATCCTGCCCTGTCTCCCCGTCTCGATTTGTCTTCCCAAAGGAAAAAGATAGGAAGGGACAGAGAGTGGGGCTGGAGGGGTCTGCGCACTCTTCCTCATTTAAACCCAAGTCAAGGCAAGTCAGGGTTCATTCTTCTTGATATGGGGATAAAGTCATCCTCGAAACCGAGGGGGGAAAAACTAAAATATTATTATATATAAAATATATTTAAATATATATATATTTATATATTATAAAAATATATATATATTTTTTAAATTATATATATATATATTATATATTGTATATATATTTTATGTATATAAATACATACACAAATTCACCCCACACGCACGTGTGTGTTATAAACTGTTATATAAAACCTTTTGGGT
>NW_023641287.1:0-5000 GCF_015228065.2 Penaeus monodon
CTTCTCTCTCTGTCTGGGGACTTTTTTTTTTTCTGGGGGGGGGGATGCGCGGGGTCGCTCCCCCCCCCCCCCGGATTTCCCCAGGAAAAAAATGCAATAAACAAGCAGAGACATCACTTTTTCTCCATGAAGTTTTATGGATTAGGTAAAAGAGGCGAATTAAAACTTCTTTTTTTTTGTGCTTCTTCGGTTGCGAAATTCCCCCTTTTTATTTATTTTGTTTTTCATTGAGTTTAATGCTCCTGGGCCCTTTTCATTTTTTTTTTTTTTTCATCCCGACCTTATTTCAAAAAAAGTTATAGTATTGGTTTCCAAATTATAATTTTGAAAAACTCTTAAAGCTACGAAACCAGAAAAATTGTTGAAGGCTTTTGAGTTGGATTTAATTTCCTGAAAGCTTCTTGCCATATTTCATGTATTAAATTCTTATTCCATCCACAGCTTCAAGCGAGGGAGAAGGGGGAAGAGAGAGAGAGAGGAGGAGAGAGGAAGAGGGGAGAGAGAGAGAGAGAGAGAGAGAGGTGTGTGTTGGGGGTTTTGTTTGGGGTGGGGGTGTGTGTGTGGTTTTGTGTGTGTGTGTGTTGTGTGTGGTTTTTGTGTATATTGTGTTTTAATATATATATATATAATATATTATATATTATATATTATATATATTGTGTTGTGTGTTTTGTTTTGTGTTTTTGTTTTTGTGTGGTGTGTGGTGTGTGGGGTTGTGTGGGTGTGTGGTGTGTGGGTGTGTGTGTGTGGTTGTGTGTGTGTGTGTGTGTGTGTGGTTTGTGGTGTTGGGGGGTGGGCGGGGTGCGGGGGGCGTGCGTGCGTGTTGTGGTTTTATATTTTTTATGATTTATATTTTAAAATTTTGGTTTTTTTGGAACCTGTAGATGACAAACATTTTTTTTGAAAAACGCAATCTACAAATCTTATATTTAATTACAAATCGTGTAATACAAAATTTTTAATTCAAAATCGTCCATGCAGCAAGAGCACAACTTTGCACGTATTAAATACATAATGGTGAGGAAAGTCGTGGCGACCGTACAGATCCAGGCGCCGACCATGCCGATGATGATCTTGGAAAAGGTGTGGAGATCTTGCAGTCTGTAGGAGAAGTTCGCGGCGTCATAACCTTCTTTGCAGGACGCGGCCTCACATCGGGCCAGGGGTTGAGTTCGAAGGAGAGGCACGTCTGCCTGAAGCCGTCCGTGAGCGTGGCATGCGATGGCCAGCGAGAGCACCGCCTGAACGCCGGTGATGACCATGGTGGCTATGGCGTACTTTTTTGAGAAGGCCACGATGGGTGGGTCACCGCGCATGCGCCAGGCGTGGAGGATGCTGCAGTGGAAAAAGGCGATGGCACGCCGAGAGCACCGCCACCAGGAGGGGAAGGAAGGCCGTCACGTTGCAGGGAGCCATGTTCTCGTTGCCCCAGTTCACGTCTGTCTGAGGGTTGTTGTCCACGAACAGGGGGCATCGTCTCCGCACGTACTCCCAGTCGACGGTGACCTGAGCCATGGGAATTGTGGTCATTCATCGACGCGGCTATTACGATGACGTGAATCACGATGCTGAGGACCTCGAGGCGAGCGGTGCTAGTTTCCTCCTCCAGGGTTGCAGCGTCGAAGTACAGAATGTTCCCTTCTTCGTGGCCGTGTCTGGGCTCATATCGATGGCCGACGGGCGGGACGGTGTTTTTTGTTTAATTCACGGGAGGACGATAAATGACTGTTCCTTCTGCCATATATCGACCTGGTGATCGGTTTCTACTGTATTGCTCTCGATTATTCTACTTGGCGACCGACCCCGACTTCTTCGTTCATCAGCACCACGGCTTGGCGAATAACTTCTGTTATTTCGTACAGCTGTGTTTTGATTTGGAGACTGACTTCGATCATATCTTACGCCGCGATTTGGGGATTGACCCCTATTATTTCGCACATTTGTATTACGACTTGGTGACTGACCTCTGTTATATCTTGCCCCGGTATTTCGACTTGGTGACTGACCCCTGTCATACCGCCGGGCGACTGGCCACGATTGTTCCGCCCTCTTGCCTCACGACGGGCGACCGGCTGCGATTGTTCCCACCGGTAGTTCTTCTGGCTGGAGAAGGACTGCGATTGTACTGCCTCGAATCGCGATGAACTGGCGCCCTCGCTGGCGATCGGCCGCGCCGCTCGTCTCTTCCCCCACGACGGCTCGGTGACTGAGGAGCGGCGTGGGGGCCGGCGACTGACGGTGTGCTCCTGCTGAGGCGAGCGTCACCAAACGCGGCTCTCTCCTCCTGCCGGTGATTTCGACCTCCGAGGATATTGTCTTGACTCCCGTGGTACTGACGGTAGTTAGAGCGACCCTCCATAGTTTCTGCGGCTTCTCTGCGTTTGTTTCGAACTCATCTCATATAACCTGTTTCTCTTAAAAGATCCCTGGGCGGTACAGCTGGATTCAAGCGACCTTTAAAGCAAATATAAACTATTAGTTACACGGATCTCTATTTACATAATAACATAAAGTAGAAATAGATAAAAAATAAATGAGTTCTGTGAGCGAACATAAAAGAAGCACACATAAAAAGTGTGATGAAATATCTGAGATGGAAAATAGGCAGGAATGTTGCCTGAAAGGCAAATGATGTAAAAAAAAAAAAAAAAAAAAAAAAAAAAAGAATATCATAGTCAGTTTTCCAATTAATGTTCAAAATGCATTTACAAAAGACTAGTGCTTACAGGAGTCTTGAGACTAAGACCATTAGGCAAAACTGTACAGATTGCAATTAATAATATAATAATAAAAAACATTAGAATTAAATGAAATCAAAATCTAAAAGGAATTCGATAAACGAGACAAGGAAAACATTAAGACATCAATAATGATAATGATGGTGATCATAACAATTGTTAGTAACAATGCTAATGGTAATAATCAATAATAATATCATAATAATATAATAATGATAAAAAAATAATGATAATGATTAATAATAATAATAATAATAAAATAATAATAAATAATAATAATAACAATAATAACATCAATACTACTAATAATATAATGATAAAAAAAGATATATAGTATTATACTTATGATAAAATAGTAACAATACTACTAATAATAATATTAGAATAATAACGATAATATTATAATCATAATAACAATATTAATGATGATAATAATATTGATGATATAATCACAATGATATTACAATGATGGTAATAATAATAGTAATAAGGGTAATAATGATGATATGATAACAATGATAATAATAACAATTATGATGATAAATATAACATATGATAACAAAAATAATAATGAATAAGAATAATAATAATTATAATTATAATAATAGTACTACTACTACTACTAACTACTATTAATAATAATAACAATAATAATATTAATAATAATAATAATAATAACAACAACAATACTACTAATACCACTACTAACTACTACTACTAATGATAATAATAGTATTAATAATTTAAAATATAAACAAATAAAATGAAAAGAGTAATACAAATAATAATGATACTAACAAGAACAATGACAAAAAAACAGTAAAAAATTATAGTAATAAAAAAAAAATAACAACAAATGTGAAAAAATGATAGTAATGATAATGATGATGATAATATAAATAATGATGATGATGATGATAATAGTTATAATAATAGTAATAGTTACAATAATAACAATGAAAACAATAATAATTATATTAATCTTAATAATATATAATAGTAATATTAATAATATATAATAATATAAAATAAATAATAATAATGATAAATAATAATAATAATAATAATAATAAATAATAATATAATAATAATATGACAATAATGATAATGATAATCATCATCATAACCATAATAAAACGAAATTAAATAATGATAAGAGTATAATGATGATAATGAAATGATGACGATGATGATGATGATGATGATAACAGTAATAACAATAATGACGATAATGATAATGAAAATAATAAGGTTCATAACAGTAAACATTAATAATAGCAGAAACTAAAAATAATGATTCGATAAGTATATATCGCTCCAATGTAGGAATTTATTACTCTATTTTACAATAACTCTTATAGATTTGAAGTCTTCTCGACAGGGATCAAGCATTAATCGCAATATTTAATTTGCTACAAAAGCCCAGCGGGTTATACTGGTGAAATCTGGAAATGTTCGCCATAAAAACAAGAGTGTGCGGATTGCCCTGTCTCTGTCCTGTTTTTATAAATCGGCAGAGAGACCTCGAAGTCGCAAATATCACCAATGATAGTCAGACGCTCTAAACTATACTTACTCGCTATACTATGACTCCTACGTTGAAATGCGTCAGACGACGAATATCTTCCGGTAAACTGCGTCCCACCTTACTGCATAAACTGGCATCGATAGACACTGACTCATTGACTAAACGCGATAAGACGGGTGCGCTTTCTGAAACTCCAAACATAACATTTTTACTGTTTTCTTCGTGACTGGGAATGAAAACATACTATTAAAGAGAAATAAGGAAATCGAAATGCAATGGGTAGATTGTAATACATTTATGATGAAAATTATGGTTGATGATATATTAGAGATTCTAAGCAATGGTTACTGTGTATGCGGACTGATTACTAATCTTATCTGATAATACTATATCCGTGTTCTACCCTCGTGATTATTTTGAATATCTTCCCGTGTTGCTTTTAATTTCAGTTACGTAGAACTACATCACATACTTGTGATAATCAGACCCCCTTCTTTCATTGATTTCAGTACTTCTGTTAATTGTATATTCTCATTATTTCTTATGCATTTCTTGTTAAAACAGATCTTAGTAAACGGCTGTTTTAGATACCGTGTGACAGTATTATCGCAAATAGTAAATAAATGTCGGGACAGTTATTGCAGAAAACAGATAGGGGGAAGGAAATGATTGTAACTATGATAGTCGTGATGATGATTATAATGATAATAAAAACGAAGAATAACATCAAGAGT
>NW_023641288.1:5000-10629 GCF_015228065.2 Penaeus monodon
ATTTTATAATTATATATATATTATATATATATATTTAAACCAGATACAAAAAAGAGAAAAAACAGTAAACATCGAGGAGGAAAAACAATAATCACGAAAAAATAATATATATAAATAATATATATTTATATTAATATATATATATATATTAATATATATATAACACATTATATATATTATAATATATATATATATATATATATATTATAACACACACCCACACAACACACCACACACACACACAAAAACCACACACCACACACACACACACTGTTTCACACACGTGTGCTGGTGTTGTGTCTGTGTGTGTTTTATATGCATGTTGTGTGTGTGTGTGTGTGGTGTTTTGTGTGTTGTGTGTGTGTGTGTGTGTGTGTGTGTGTGTTGTGTGTGTGTGTGGTGTGTTGCTAATATTAAAATTTTATATATATATTTTATATAATATATTATATATATATATATATATTTTATATAATATGTATTATATAATTATATATATTAATTATATATATATAATTTAAAAATTTTTATATTATATATAATATAAAAATATACATATATATATATACATTTTATATAATATTATTATAATAATAAATAAAAATTAAATTTTTATAATATATAATATATTAATTATTATAATTATATTATTTTATAATATATATATTATATTATATATATATAATAATTGTGTTTGGTGGTGTGTGTGGTGTGTGTGTGTGTATGTGTGTGTGTGGTGGTTTGTGTGTGTGTGTTGGTGTGTGTGTGTTTGTGTGTGTGTGTGTTGCGTGTGTGTGTGTGTGTGTGTGTGTGTGTGTGTTTAAACCCCAACACCCACACCACACACACACCAAACCACACCCACACACACACACAACACACACACACACACCACCACACACACCACACAATATATATTATAATTTTAATTAATTATATATATATATATAATATATATATATATACACACACACCACACACACCACACACACACACACACACACACAACACACACACAACACACACAACACACGGGTTTCACACACGGGGGGCTTTGTTGGTGTATGTGTTGTGTGTTTGTGTGTATGGGTGTGTGGGTGTGTGTGTGTGTGTGGGATGGGGGTTGTGTGTGTGGGTGTGTGGGGTGTTGTGGGTGTGTGTTGTGTGTGTGTGTGTGTGTGTGTGTGTGTGGTTTTTTTAAAATATATTTTATTTTATTATATATAGTATTAAAAATTTATAATCTAAAATATATATATGCATATATATATATATTACATATTATAAAATAATTATAATAATATATATATAATTATAATTATTAATATATATATAATTATAAAAATGTGTTTTTATATAATATAATATTATATATAAAATATATTATATTATATATTAATATAATCTGTGTGGGGTGTGTATACACACACACACACAAACACCACACATACTACCACACAAACACACCACACACAAATTATTATATATATTATATAATATATATATAATATTTATAAAAATATATTTTTTTTTTTTTTTTTTTTTTTTTTTTTAAAAATACAAAAAAGAGAAAAAGCAAAAAACATTGAGGGGGGAATAACAGAAAAACCCTAAAACCCCTACAAAGGTTTATCTTTTCCACTTCGTATTACGCAGCATCTGGTTTTGGAAGAGATTCACGGAAGAATTTCGAGCCGGGGAAAGGATACGGGATTCCCAAAAGGTGTCGCTCTCCAAACCCCCAACCCCTTTTTTTTTCCCCTGTATGCTCTCTGTTGCTTGGCTTTCTCTTAAAGTTTGTTTTTTCTCTTCTTGTCCTTGTTTCTTTTTCTCGACTCGCAATCCGTCTCTGTCTGCCCCCCATCTCCGTCTCTTCTCTCTCTCTCTCTCTCTCTCTCTCTCTCTCTCTTCCAAAAACCACACACCACCACACCTCTCACCACTCGCTACTCTCTTTTTTTTTCTCTCCCCTCTCACACACCACTTTAACCCCTTTAAACCCCCTCTCTCTCACTCAACTTTTTTCGTTCTCTCGTTTTTTACACAAATCACACACGCATCCCAATTTCCCTACCTCCCCGCTCACACGCACCGCCTCGTATCTTTTTCCCCCTCCTCTCTCTCTCTCTCTTTGCTTCTTTTTTTTTCCCCCCCTCCCCCCCTTTTCTCGCCACTCTCTTCCCTCGCCCTTTCTCTGTTCACGTCTCTCCTCCTTTCTCTCTCCCTTCACCCCCCTCTCCGCTCACACTCGTCCCCTTTACTCTCCACTCCCCCCTCTCTCCCTCACTCTCTCCCCCCCTCTTTTCAAACTCTCTCTCTTTTTTTTCTCCCCCAATCTTTCTCCCCCCTTTTCCCCGTCCACCCCTCTCTTCCTCCCCCACTCTCTCCCTTCCCAAACTTCTCTCGCTCCCCTTTTTAAAAAAATAACGAATGATACCGTTACGATTTGTCCCCAGTCTTACCAGACAAATAAAACGAATGTTCCCATTATCTTTTAGGAGACATATAAAGGAAAAAAAATGTTTGCTGATTTTTTATACCATATTTTTTTTGTGAGGCAAAAAGAAGGGCAAACAAATGAAATGGAAATCAATTTCAGTATTTCATTTCGAAACCCCTTTTATGTGTTTTTTTATATATTGTATGGAACGAAATATTTTTACGGGAAAAAATAATTTACTGTATTTCAAAAAACCCATTATTAAAATTTTCGTCTACATTTATGTTTAAAAACCCACACAAACACAACACACACACGGGGGGGTGGTGTGTGTGGTTTTGTGTGTATGTGTAATGTTGTATATATAATTACAAATATATATATATATATATTTTATATATATATATATTATTAAAATCATATTACGTATAGGTATGTATTTTGTACATGTTTATTTATATATATATATATATATATATATAATATATATAATTTTATATAAAATATATAATATATTTTTATAATATAATATACATATATACGTTTTGTGTATGTATGTAGTCATGTGTTATATATAATTTATATATAATATATAATTATATATATATAATAAAATAATATTTAAATATAATAAAATTTATACAAAAATATTATTATATATAATATAATATAATATTAAAATTTTTAAAAAATATATCATAATAATATATATAATTATTTTATTATATATAAATATATTATATATATATTAAACCTGTTATAATGCATACATCACTTACATATATTAAAATATATATATATATATATATATATATATATATATTATTATTAAAATATATATATTATTTTATATATAAAAATTATGTTTGGTATTTTTGCATGTATATACATGGTTTGTTTTTATATATATATATAAATTATATATAAAATTAAAATATAATATATATTATAATATTATATACATATATATCAACATATTATAATAAAATTATATATATATATATATATTTTATATTATATATACATATATTCCCCTTTCAATATATAATAATATAATATATATAATATATATAATATATTTTTTAATTATTTATTAATAAAATATATTATAATTTAAAATTTTATAAAAGTATTTTTATATTCATATATTTTAAACACACACACACACACTCACACATTATATTATATATATTTTTAAAATTTAAAATAATTATATATATATATATATAATATATATAATATATGTGTGTGTGTGTGTGTGATATATTATATATAATAATATATTTTAAAATAATATATATTATATATATATAATATTATTAAATTTTATTTATATATATCATATACACACCATATATATTATAAAAATATATATAATATATAAATATTATATATATAAATATATATATATAAAAATATGTATATAATTATACACATAAAAATATATATAATATAATATTATATTATATTATATTTAAAATATATATATAATATCTAATATATTATATATATATAATATTTTTTATTAATTATATAATAACACCCACACACTCATAAAATATTATATATATAATAATATATAATAATATAAATATAAAATTTATAATACATATAATTAATTTTATATATATATTAATTAATATATATATATATATTAAAATTTATTTTAAAATATATAATTATATATATATACACATAAAAATTTTACACATATTTAAGTTATATAAAAATTTTATATATAATATTTATTATATATTTATAATTTTATATGTAATATATAATCATATTTATACTATATATATTATATATATTATATATATATATTTTATATATTATAAATATATTATATATTGTGTGTTGGGTGTGTGTATATATATTTATATATTCTATTAATTATATATATATTATATATATATATATATATATATACAATTTCACAAAATTATATATATATATAAATAAAATATATATATATATTAAAATATATATATATTATATTATTATATGAGTGTGTGTGTGTGTATTTAAAATAGAATATATAAAAACTTATATAATATTAAAATATATATATAATATATATATTATAATAATATATTATTATTATAATATGATATATATGTTTATTATATATATCTACTATATAACTTTAAATTAATAATATATAATTATATATATATCCATAAAATATACACTAAATGTTATTAATATTATATAAAATAAAATTATATTATATATTTATAATATATATATATATATTATATTTTTAAATATTATAATATATATATATTGTAATATATTAGATATCTATTATAATATATAGATGATAATAGTTTGATAAAATTTTCCCTCTGTAATACACACAAAAATTTGTATCATTTAAAAACCCCAATTTTGACTTCTAATATTAATATAGGTACAGGGCAAACATCTTTAGGCTCGGGGTAATAAAATTTTTTTTCCTTTAATTTTGGAATCGAAGAGAAGGGTGTGAAACAGTTTTTAAAATGTCTTTTTTGTTAAAAAAAACAAGCCTATCTTAAAATTCTGTGATTCCCCTTTGCTTTATCCTAACAGGGAAAATTCTTTTACAAAATCAATTCAAATGTAAGGTTACCTTTTAGCTTCACACCTCATAAGTCAAAATACTAATAATAAATATAAAAAAAACAAACGTCGACGGGATCGAGGCACGCTATCTTTGTTTTTACCTTGGGCAACAAAGACGATCCCCCATACCCAACTTTTGCCTTTTTCCCCTTTCCCACACTTTACTTTGATCTAGTGTTCCCTTCCCCATTCATTTCTTGGGGTAATCGGGAATTTTTTCCTTCTACTAATTCCATTTTTTACCACCACAAAAAAAAATATAATATATATGTTATATAATATATTATATATACATATAAATATAATATAATTATATATATATATAAAAAAATAGATAAAAATAAAGGGAAAATGAAACAAAAACATTGGGGTGGCACAAACTGCTCTCGAATTTACCCCCCGCCTTCTCCCCTGTTGAATGAAAAGCAAGAACGTCTCAATTACCTCATTCAAGCACAGGATTCAAATCTATTCAATTTAACCCTTTAAATTTCCGGTAAAAAAAGTTGTACCCACACAGAACATACCAGTGTGCGGGGTGAAAGCACCTGATGATAAAAATGCTTACTCCCCCCCCCCCAG
>NW_023641289.1:0-7500 GCF_015228065.2 Penaeus monodon
TAAGTTTTTTAAAGTTGAAACGTGCAAAGTATGAAAATATTGGTTATCGCATTTACATTACACAGAAACTTTAAGCCTATTATTTGTGTTATCGCCTCTTAGGACATGTGTTTGTGTAAGCTTGAGAGTCATAATAAAGACATGTTACGCCGACCGCCTCGTCTCTCTGATACCAACACAAGGCAGGCTAGGCAGACGGCGTGCTATCCACAGGGTCGTGAACACTGAACAGCTCCAAGAGGCACCGAGCACCACAGCATCCCCATAACCCACAAGGGGAAACGCCACTGGAGAGGCAGGGCACGAAATAAACACAAAATAAGTCTTTTCCTTTATTTACACAAGTTATTTACCTGTACACTTTTCTATAGGCACAATACAGGGGGGAAACCAGCATGTCACACTGCACGATACAGCTTATAACAGGGCAACACAAAGTTTATCAGGTCACAAGGGCACACACGAGGTCTTCACAGGAGCAGCACCCAACTCCGTCTCCTGACTTGTTCCTCCGCTCACAGCCAGTTGCGTCATGTTTTGCCCAGGTCCCTTCATGTTAACACATGCCCAGGTCATCCTTTTCATGTTAACACATGTTTCGCACAGAGACAAAGACCCACTGGCGTAGCACTATCCCCCCCTATCAAGCAGACGACCCGTCTGTTCTGACATACCTAAACCTGAAACAAACTACAGAAAATTTAAATAAAATAAGTTCTCAAAACACAAAAATCTTTCATCCAGCACGGCTTTCTTCGCCCTCACTGGGGTCGCTCTGGAGGAGTGGGGGCGGCGGTTAGAATTGGCAGTGGCACCCAGAGGGGTTATCTCCTGCCCCAAGACCTGGCTCATGGTCACCATTGACGTCTGTTGCATCGCCCTCACCGTCCAAATGCTCGTCCTCATCTCGGTCAGCGTCTGCCACGTCCTCATCGCCGCTACTGGGCTAACGTCATCTTCTTTTCACCATGGCCCCAGGAGTAGCTTCCTGGCCCATGGTAACGCCACAACCGGTCCACGTGGACAACAGACAGTCGTTTTCAACCCTCTGCGAATTCGATAGGTAACATCAGAGAAGGCCGCTACCACCGTGTATGGCCCTTCCCAGGGGCTCTGTACTTCGCGAGAGCCCTCGCTTCAGACGCGGGTTATGCAGCCACACTCTGGTCACCTATGTTGTACCTCACTTCCCTCATGCGCCGGTCATAGGCCTCCTTCTGCCATGGCCGGCTACCTGAGCTTGCCACGCACTCGTCGGTGCACCTCCGCCATGTTAGCGGCGCTCCGTGCGCAAGTCTTGAGGAAGTTCAGGCAACGGCCCCACATCAACCAACTCCTCGCTCCCCGACGACTCTTCTGGATGCTCCCACTTCCTCACAAGTGCCCAGCTTTGCACCAGCTGGGCCTTATACAGAGAAGTTAGCTACCAACACTGTAACTAACCCCTTCCCTGGTCCAACAAGGCTCCGCCCAACCGCAACGCCATCAGCCAGCTGCAGGTTTTGAATGGGCTCCACGAGGCCCTCTACTCCACGCATCATTCTTGACAGTCGACACCAGATTCTAGACTCTGTCCTGGGGGCAAGGTGCAGTCGCTCAACCGTAACTACCTCTGCACAGCCAACCTCTGGAAGCAAGGGCACATCTTCATCGTGTACCCTCACCAGCTTCCGTCCAAGGTCGACACACGCCTTTACTCTGGTCAGGTAGTCAAGGGCTCAGCAAGCAGTGCTCTGTCCAGACGGCCACATACACCGGGCAGCCGCTGCACCGGGCTGCCCACGCAATACAAGCCTCCACTGGGCACTCTAGCTGTACACAATGGCCCGTGCCACCACACAGTACTCTGTGTGCATCTGCGAAATTCGCATATCAGGCCGCACTAGGGTCTTCTCATCCCCAAGTGTCCATGTCATGCGCATGTTTTCCCATCTACTGAGCCTCCACCATGCATCATGTTTACTGGTTCGACGGGCAGCTTTACCCAAGGTGGGGCACGGGAACGAAGGAACAGCTGGGTTTCGGCCCCCTTCTCCAGCCTGTCCGAGTTTCTGCCTGTACCACTTCCTTTAGCCTTAGGACATGCACTCTGATGGTGACCATGCCTGCCAGAATTCCTTGCCGCACTGCTGGAAAGGCATCAGAATTCTGGTCGGGTTGAGAGGACGTCGTTCTCCGCTCCCTCCGACACCGACTACGTCTGTGCCCTTCCTCACTGCAGCCCCAAACACAAGCTTTGGAAAGTGCTCGGGCTCACCTTCCTTCAATGGCTACCTTCTCCTCTTTCTAGCAGCCTTCCGGCCCGGAGGTCATGGCCGGGGCTGACAGCTGGCCCTAGGCCACCGTTGCCTCAGGAAGCTTCGAAACTCCAAGGTCCCTAGCCAGCGCCACCTGCAGGTCCTCGGGGGTGCCCAGCTTGACATAGATTGCAGCTGCTGGTCAACAAAGAAATCGTGGGCCAGTACCACGATCATATCTTCCGCATCCACAGGGTACGACCTCCTTACCCAGCGCCTCCCATCCGCGCAGCTGGGACAGTGTCTCGCCCCACACTCACGAGTCAGCTTCTTCAAGCGCGCCCGATATACCTCGGCCCTGGGGTGAGTGCCCAAAACGGCTTCTCCAAAGGCCTCCGACATGCTGGGTAAAAGGCCTGTTGTATGGGGCAGATGCCCCAACACTTTTTTTCTACCGCGGGGCCCCTTAGGCGCTGTTGTACCCCCAGCTGCAGGGCTTCTCTCCGGCTCCAGCCCTGGGCAGATACAGCATTTCAATTGGGTTTTTTGGACATATGGCCTCCCAGGCACCTTCCCATCGTACTCAGCTGGCTTACGCTTCACAGAATGTCTGGAGGCCGAGGGGTGTTGGGTGGAGAACGCGTGCCGTTGAAACTAACACGCTCGGGGGCGAGGAACGGGGGTGAGGGATGGCAACGAGGCGGGGTGACCCAGGTCCGAGTTTGCCGCCACCATATACCCAAGGGAGCAGCGGGTTCGATGGGTCCCCAGCCTCTGCAGCGACCACTGGCTCCGACACGACGCTGCGAGGCCCGGGGGTTTCCTTGCCACGACCCAGCAGACCGCAGTAAATTAGACACTCTGGCATCTGTTGCCAGGAACCTCGTCCTGCCTTCTCTGCTTGCAATGTTTATACCTCGTGACGCCGCCTTCCCCCTGAGAACTTCCTCCCTCAGGCCCTTCAGAGTCTGCACCCCTCCAATCAGTTCCACTCTTCACACTGTTGCAGGCCTTGCGGTTGTACTGCTGAGTTCCATCTTTCACAGATGCAAGATTGCTCTCTTGTAGCACCTCAACATGTTGGTAGAACTGTTCCTCTGCCTCCGTGCCGTATCTCGACGAGTGGTTGCGCCTGACTTGTGTGGCCCTCTGGCCTGCTCTCTTCATGGCTGCCACCATTCCTTGGACGACATGATAAATCGCGTGTCTCACTGGTCAAATACCACAAATCCCCACACCTGAACCATTTGTTACGCCGACCGCCTCGTCTCTCTGCCCCAACACAAGGGGGGCTAGGCAGACGGTTGCTACCACAGGGTCTAAAACACTAAAACACCCCAAGAGGCACCGGAAACCAAAGCGCCCCCCGAACACCCGGGGGGAAACCCCCCTAGAGCAGGGCACAAATAAAAAAAAATGAAGTCTTTTTTAACCCTTATTTACCCGTACCTTTTCTTAGGCACAATAGGGGGGGAAACCCGTCACACTGCCATACAGCTTTAACGGAAAAACCAAGTTATAGTCACAAAGGGGACCACGAGGTCTTCACAGGGGCGCACCCAAGTCCCGTCTCTTGGGTTGTTCCCCCGCTCACAGCCAGTTGCTATGTTTGCCCGGTCCCTTTTTAACACTCCCGGTCTCCTTTTAGTTAAAACCCTGTTTCGCACAGAACAAGGACCCCCTGGGTAGCAACTTTTTGAGTGCATAAAGGCTATGGGGGGGGGGGGGATGATAAAGGAGGGGGGGCGTCAGCACAAAGACATCGGGGTATCAATTGATCGTGTTACGTCATTACTATAAGGTGATCATCACTGTAACATTAAGCGAGCTTATTATCTCCTTAAACGGTTGGTTGGTGTTTGTTTTTTTGCTTTTTTTCTTACTATTTTTTGGTTTGTAATAGGGGATGGAGGGAATTACAGCGGGGGTAGGAAGGGAAGGGAAGGGTCACCTTTCTCTGGGCAAAACCTTGAATTTGGTTTATTACCTGGCCTGACTTCTATCCGTCGTGGGTGGGTTCTTTCCCTTGCGCGGTTATTTGTTTGGTTATGAGGGGTGTGACACTGTCCGTAACGCTGTCATTTGTCAAAGTTACAAGTACGGTTCAAACAATAGTTTTACTTGGCAAGTATGATGAGGTGGTAGATAATTAGATGTTCAGGCATAAATACGAGGGGGAAACCCGATTTTGACCTGGTGTAGATACCTTAAAACCCTATTAATGCTCTCTAAATAGAATAAAACCAGCGTCTTTCATCTATTAGGTAATTAACCTTTTAGTTTTATAAGTATGAAAAGTGCAAAAGGTATGAAATATTGGTTATCGCATTTACATTTACACAGAAAATTTAAGCCTGTTATTTGTGTTATCGCCTCTTAGGCGTATGTTTGTGTAAGCTTGAGAGTCATGATAAAGTACAACTGAATTTTCATGATCCTTTTCAATAAATTATTATCTTATTATGAAGATGTCTCTGGATGTAAGAATGGTCTAGTATAACACGTTAAAAAGATGAGGCCCTTACCGCTCCCACCCGCCTTACCTCCGCCCAGCCAACAATATCAATAGTTGCCACATGGAAATATTGCTGCCAATGATATTAAAGCCTGTTAGTCTTTGGTGCACTGAACAGTGATGACAAACGCCTAGGAAGAAAAAGATATTCAATGGAGAAACCACCTCACTACAAATGATAAATCATTCGCCAAAAATACTGTTGGAGGAAAGTCCATCGCAGACGATAGATGTATCTTTTGTATTCGTAGCATATTTGTGTGTGTTGTGTGTGTGTGTGCGTGTGTGGATGTAAAGTGGTGTAGTGTGTGTGTGTGTTGTTGGTGTGTGTCGTGTGGTGTGTGTTGTGGTGGTTGATGTGTGTATGTGATGAATGAGAAAATAAAAGTATATATTGTACAACGAGTTTTATAATCCTTTTCAGTTAATTGTATTCTTATCCCGGTCACGACGAGCGACGGAACGGTAATTATTGGTCATTAGCAGACCTGTTGAGTGACAGACCTGATGCGGGGTCGGGGGACTGGGGGAGGGCATGAGCGTTATTGACTATGACAGTTTCATTCATTAGGAGGGGTGGTCACTCGTCTGTAACAGGGTCAATTCTCGATCCGGGTACAAGTTCAAACACGATGAATATTGCGGGGGCGGGTGTGGAGGGGAGGAGGGTCATCAGTGACACCTGGCATTGGGTTGGATTATGATTGCATCATTCATTAGGAGGGGTGATCACTCGCACTTCAGTGCAGGGCTGTATTATCTCCTTAAGTAGGACTTGTGATTTGTTTTGCTTGCTTCTTTTTCTTACTATTATTGCTTTGGGTATGGAGGAATGTGGGGCAGGGGCGGTAGGAAGGGAAGGAGGGTTGGTTTGGAGAGGAGGAGGGAGGGTGAGAGGAATCCTTTAGGTGTGTGTATTAAGACATCATTAGAGGGACATTTATGGATTATGATTAATTAGGAGGGATGATCATTCGTCTGTAACAGGGTCAATTCTGATCCAGGTACAAGTTTAAACATGATGATATTGCGGGGGCGGGTGTGGAGGGGAGGAACAGGTGATGATGGAGGTGGGCCATCTGTGACAACGGGCCATTGGGTTGGATTATGGATTGCATCATTCATTAGGAGGGGTGATCACTGCACTCAGTGCCAGGACTGTATATCTCCTTAAAGTAGGACTTGTGATTGTTTTGTTTGCTTCTTTTTCTTTACTATATGCTTTGGGTATGGAGGAAGGTGGGGCAAGGGCGGTAGAGGAAGAGGGGTGGTTTGGATGAGCGAGGAGGGAGGATGAGAGGAACCCTTTAGGTGTGTGTATTGACATTCATTAGAGGGACATTTATGGGATTATGATTTAATTAGGAGGGATGAATCATTTGTCTGTAACAGGGGTCACTCTCAATCCAGGTGCAAGTTTAAACGATGAATATTTTAGGGGTTGGGGACGTGGGAGGGGTAGGGAAGAGGGTGGTGGGGTCAACGGTGACACCTGGCCATTGGGTTGGATTATGATGGCCTTCATTCATTAGGGGGTGATCACTCGTGTGTGTTAGACGCATTAACTAAATTGATTTAGTACGGTCATGAATTGCGTTAATCACTTTCTGCGGGTCCATAACATGTTGTGATGCGTAGGTGAGGCGTTCTGTCCAGTCGCCTGTATTGGATGAGGAGGGGATGGGACACCCTGTTTAGATAGTCATTAGAGGTCAGTTAATCATTTCCATTGATTATGATAATCACTTTAATTATGCTACTTTCTGCTATGATCGGCTAGAACGACCGTAAGGTAGTCTGTGGTGCATGCTAAAACATCATTACACTATGATTAATGGATCCGGTTACGGTCATTGATTACGTATCACTTTGCGGTTACGGTCAGTGGTTACGTAAATCGATTCGGTTTCCGGTTTTCATTAACTGATTCCGGTTTTACACCCCTCATCTACGTACGTCGAGAGGAGGACCAGTGTACCCTTCAGCATCTACTTCACACACACCACACAAGTACCACATACACACACGTAAACACACACAGAACATATATATATATATTATATAATATATATATATATATATAGTGTGTATTTATATGTATATTGTCTATTGATTTATATTTATGATACACAGAGATATTTATCATATAATTCAGGATTTATATATTATATATATATATATATATATATTTATATAAAAATGCATATAGGTATATAATAAGTAAATAAATATATATATATATATACATATTATTATATATATAATAATATTATATATATATTACTTATATCGTATATATGGTGGGTGGGTGTGTGGTGTGTGGGTGTGTGTGTGTGGTGGTGTGTGTGTGTATGTGTATTCATATATAATATATATATTATATATATACTATATAATATATCTATATATATATATAATATATATTGTTTAACATATATACATAAATACCTATATATGTATATGTGAGTGTGTGTGTGTGTGTGTGTGTGTGTGTGTTGTGTGTAATATATAGTATATATATATATATATACAGAATATATATATAATAGATAGATATTATATTAATATATATGTTTATATATTGGAAGCCAAGATGTCAGCCTCGGTGGACGAGTGGTTAGAGCATCGGACCAAGACTGTCACGACGGCAATCTTGAGTTCGAGGGTTCGAGGTCCCGGCGGCGCATTGTTCCCTTGGGCAAGGGAAATTCACCTTCAATTGCCTTACCTAGCCACGGGGTGGCCAAT
>NW_023641290.1:0-2500 GCF_015228065.2 Penaeus monodon
ATGAAACAGTTATAAATGATAATAATTTAATAATAAACATTATTTATGAAAAAAAAAATTATTAGTAAAACAATTGATGGATGATGATGAAAAAAATTTTTGATGTAAAAATTTTAATGATAAATATAAAATAGCATTTATAAAAAACAATAATGATAATACAAATAATAAAGCTAAGAAAAAAAACAACGGTAATGAACCCCGAAAAATAATGAAAAACAATAATAACAGAAAAAATAAAAATAATAATAATAATAATAAAATAAAAAACAATAATAACGTAAAAAATGATAATTAATAATAATAACAAAAAATTATAATTATTATTACATCATAAAAATGATAAAAATAACAAAATCAAAAAAACCCCAACAGTATTATAAAAAATGATAATGATAATAAGATGATGATAAACAAAAAATACCCCCTAATCACATGTGGCGGAATTAATTGTGTAATATGAAACCCCAATTGTCCCATTTATGTTTTTTTTTACTATTTTGTAATCGTGAAAGGCAGTATGAAGAAGTCATGCAACAATTCTTTAAAGGACATTGTTTTTTGGGGTTTTTCAATGGGCACTCTCTATCAAGGTTAAGGTGAAAAATGGAAGGATATGATACCAGAACGATCTTTTGTGTGAAATGTGATGACATTGGGGAACATGTGACCCCCTTTTTTTGCTGCCAGTGGCTTTTAATGTGGGCTCTAGGGACTTTGGGGTTTGGCAAAATCCCGCCCTGTTACATGTAGCCCCGGTTTTAAGAGTAATTTGGGGTCCACCCGGCCCTCCCCAATTTGTTTTTCCCTTATCACTGCCCCTTCACCCCCCCGGACGCAGGAACTCCCCCAAAAGGGCCAGGTCAGGAGGGGAAGGGAGGGGAGCGGTAACTCGAAAACCCTTCACAAACGCTAAAATCACCGGAAACCGGGAAAGTAAGAGTTTGGTCGAAAAGTTGGCGTCCCAGCACTATCACCGTCCGAAAATTGGGAGGATCACGTGGGAACCAAAAAGATTGAGTGACCCCTAGCATATCAAAAGTTACGGCAAATGGTGGGTGGCACTGAGCGATAATTTTGGGCGTGCTCAAAAATTATACGGTTTAGGGGTTCACTGTAAGAAAAAGATTCTTTTTGAAAAAATCTGCAGTAGTGGGCGTTTCTAAGGCAGCTATACCAGAATGGCAGGTAAATTTTTAAAATTTTTTTTATTAAACAAAAGGTCACGCCGTCGCACACCTATGACGAGCCTTTTTTTTTTAATTTTAGTCGATAATTCCCCTCATCCCCGGGATCTAAATTTGAAAGTTAGATATTTCCCCAAATGGAAAAACGCCCTTTCCCTTCTAATAATAGACTGTTGCTGTAGTAGAGGGGTGAAAGATATGTGTATGAAAAAAGACTTCCTAATTGGAAAACCCCTTAGCGAGCATAAAATAAACGATTATCCAATATTATTATATATATATTTAATATATAATATTAAAAATATTATTAAAAATAATATATTTTTATTATAAGTATAAATTTTTTTTTTGTTTTTTTTTTTTTTTTTGTTGTGGTGTGGGGGTGGTGGGTTTGGGGTTGTGTGGTTGTTTTGTGTTGTGTAAAAAAAATTTTGACACACATAGACACCCACACCACACGCACACGCACAACACACGCCCACCCACACACACACCAAAACCCCAACCAAGTATATATTTTTATTATTATAATAATTATTATTAATTATATAATATTATATAAAATATTGTGTGTGTGGTGTGGTGGTGTGTTGTTTTTTGTGGGGGTGGGGTGTTGTGGGGGTGTGTGTGTGTGTGTTGGTGTGTGTATTATATTATTATATATTATATATATATATTTATAAATTATAATATTTTAATATATTTATATATATATAATATTTTTACAGAAGATTATCGTAGTCCCCGGGCCCTACATTTGAAAGAAAAAAAAGGATCTCTCTATGGGGTCACCAAACAGAAGTGAAGTAGGAAAGTACGAAACAGTTAGTCAACCTCTTTACTGCAACATCGCTCCTTTCCCAGTAATCAAGCAAAAGGAACGAGCTTGCCAATTAGAGCATTGATGAAGTCAAATGGTAACGCTGATTTGGCAATTAGGGCGAAAAAAGACTTATCCAGATGATTGGGCAGACACATATTTACGCACGAATACATATAAATAATAGTGGAACAGTATGCACACACACACACAACCACACACCAAACACACCCACACACACAAACACACACACACACACCCACACACACACACCACACACACACCCCCACACACATAGATAGATAGGCAGATCGATAGATAGATATAGATGTAGTTGTGTGTGTGTTGTGTGTGTGTGTGTGTGTGTGTGTGGGGGGTTTGTGTGGTGTGTGTGTGTGTGTGTGTGTGTGTTGTGTGTGGGTGTGTGTGGGTGGTGGTTGTGTGTGTGTGTTTTGTGTGTGTGTGTATTATATATATATATATAATATATATA
>NW_023641290.1:10000-15000 GCF_015228065.2 Penaeus monodon
TTTTTTTTTTTTTTTTTTTTTCTTTTTAAATTTTTTTATATATATATTATATTATTATATAATTATCATTTTTATAATTTTTATATTATCATCATTATTATTTAAATTATTATATATTATTTAATTATTATATTTTTAAAATTATATTTTCTATTATTTATTAAAATTATATAAACAAATAATAAAAAAAAAAAAAATCTAAAAAAAAAAAAAAAAAAAAAAAAAAAAAAGGGATTAAAAAAAAAAAATTAAAAAAATTTTTTTTATAAAAAAACAAAAAAAATATAAAAAAAAGAAGAGAGAGAAGAGGGGAGAGAGGGGGGGGAGGAGAAAAAGGGGAGAGGAGGAGAGAGAGAGAGAGAGAGAGGAGAGAGGAGAAGGGGAAAAGGAGAGAGGACTGAGGACAGACAGGCAAGCCCGCTGCGAGCGGGGGACGAGAGAGAAACGAGCGAGGGGAAGAGCGAGCGAGAAGGGGCGGCAGGTGGGGCCCACCCAGGGCTCATTGTTGCTCGACTCTGCCCCCACTACGTGGGGGTCCCGCGGGGGTCCCGATGAACTATACTGGTGTTTGGAAGTCTCCGCTCTCTGTGGGCTTGTATACAAATTTATCATCCCATTTTATTATTCATTTCTTTGAACATTAATGAACGATAAATTATTATTGTAAAAACCCCCAAAAAAAGACTTTTAGCTGTAATTTACTGGGGGGGGTAGCTGGAATAGTGAAGATGTACACAAGGAAGACAAAATATAATCGCGTTAACGGGGCCCGATCGCATCACTGTGCCCGGGAAACAAAAGTATTTGGGAAGACATGCGGGAGCTGTCAGCCAGGGAAATAGACGTAACTAATGGGATTTTCTCGACCCCCACGCTCACTGTCCGCTGGAAATGCAGAAAATGGCATAGGAAGTCGGGGATCCTTCCGGGGACTGCAAGGAGCAGAATTACTACCTGGGGGAAAAAATTACGAAAATGCTTTTTTTAACACCACTCACTACTCACCCTACTCACTCACCACACACACCTCTCACCCCACAACAACCACACACACAAACACACACACACACACCACACACTACTCACTCACTCCCTCCTCACTCACAACACCCCAAACACACACACACACAACACACACACAACCACACACCACCACTCACCACTCACCACACACACACACCACACACACACACACACACTCAAACTCCCAACACACACACCACCCACTCCTCACTCACTCATCACTCACACAAAAACCCCCCACCACCACACCACCACCAACTCACTCACACACTCACTCACTCCCCACCACTCACACACACCACACACACCCAACCCCTCACTCACTCCTCACTCACCATCCTCACTCACCACACACAACACAACACACACATCATCACCCTCACACACACCCCACACACACACACACCACCACACACACACACACAACACTCACTCACTCACTCACTCCTCACAACACACCAAAACACGCGCGCGCGCGCGCTCACAAATATATTTATATATATAATTTTAATATATATGGTGTGTGTGTGTGTCTGTGTTTTGTGTGTGTGCTGTGTGTGTATGTGTGTGTGTGTGTGTGTGGTGTGTGTGTGTTGTACTAATCCCTATATATATATTATACAAAAAGCATACATATATAACTATCATTCATGCATTCCAATATAATGAATGTATAGTATATATATGTATGTATTTAGTATATATATGCATAAAATTATGCATATTTTTCATTACAACACCACACACCCACACACACACACACAACCCCACAAACACACCCATACACACAAATTTTATATATATTATAATATATATATATATATATTATATAATATTATTTGTGTGGGGGTGTTGTGTGTGTGTGTTGTGTGGTGTGTGTGTGTGTGTGTGTTTGTGTTGTGTGTGTAAGTATAGCATTTTTAAAATTATATAATTATATATATAATTTAAAATTATAAAACATCATATATATAATATATATATTATATATATATTATATATAATACATAATACTACATATATAAAAATAATTATACTTTCTTTATATATATTATTATAATATATAATATATAAATATATATACTATCACACACACCACACCACACAACACACACACACCACACACACACCCCACAACACACACAACACAAACACACAACACACAAAAACACAAACAAAACAACAAACACATACACGCGCTATATATATATATATATATAAAAAATAAATAAATTATATTATATATTATATATATAATATATGTGGTTGTGTGGTGTGTGTGTGTGTGTGGTGTGTGTATAAAAGGGAAAAAAACAGCACAGTAAAAAATAAAAAGAAATCGTGACGTTTCGAACTCTTCCTCTTCAGACAAAAAAACTGAAAGTTCGAAACGCACGATCTTTTTTAATTTCTTACGGGGTATTTTCCCTTTTAATTTTTTTGGTACCGTTATTGTGTATATGGTTATATATATTATATATTATATATATAAATATATATATATATATATATATATATAAATTATATAATTATATATATAAATATTTATATGGTTTTTGTGGGGTGTGTGTTGGTGTGTGTGTGTGTTTTGTGTGTGTGTGTGTGTGTGTGTGCACTCTCTCTCTCCTGTGACATAAAAATATATATATATATATATATATTATATATAATATTATAAATATTAAAATTTATATTTGGGTGTGTGTTGTGTGTGTGTGTGTGTGTTGTGTTGTGTGTGTGGTGGTGTGTGTGTGTGGTGTGTGGTGTGTGTGTGTGTGTGTGTATTTGTGTATTTATATGTATATATATATATTATATATATATAATATATATATTATATAATATTTTATATTTTCTTTTTTTTTTTTTTTTTTTTTTTTTTTTTTTTTTTCAAGTACGATGTCCTAAAAGGACTTTGGGCGATCACGGTTTCCCATGAATATGCATGTTTTAATATGTTAGTATATAAAAATGTATGTTATATATGGTATACATATTATATTATATATATATATATTATATATATATTAATATATAATTAATATTGGTGTGTGTTGTGTGTGGTGGTGTGTTTGTGTGTGGTGTGTGTGTGTGTGTTGTGTGTGTGGTGTGTGTGTGTGTGTGTGTGTGTGTGTGTTTTGTGTGTGGTTTTGGTGTGTAAAAAAAGAGGAGAGGGGGGGGGCAGTACACCGGCAATTTTTATGTGTTTTGGTCCCTGCTTTTCGGACCATGTGTGGTGTGTGTACTAATTTTTTTGGGAAATAAAAAGAGTGTTTTTTATCAAATTATTGAATTTGGTCAGTTTTTTTTTTCGATTTTTTCCCCGTAAACAGCACCGGGTTTGAAAGATATGTGCTAATGATAAACCCGAAAAGAATTATTCATTACGTATTTTTTTAGTGTATGTATACTGCACAGACTAAGTATCATTCCCATTGCTTTTGGATTTTGTATTACAAACCCATGTATGGCATGAGTCAGGAAAACTTTTTTGCGACGTACGGGAAAGATTACTGGGGGTATACATGTCCCAGAGTGATTGGAATTTCACTCATTTGGATGTATTACATTAAATTATTAAGATTCACTTCTAGGCAATTTTGATAAATTTAATAGGGAGGCCCAAAAAAAGGGCGTCATTATAAAATAAACAATAAAAATATATAAAGATAAAAATAAAATCAATTTTAGCAGATTCCCAAAGACATAAGTACTAATCGTGCGGGATGTGGTCAAGTTTAGTTACTCTACAAAAAGTCCAAAGACCAAGAGTTTTCGGAATTTAGGCGATACTGCCACGTATTTCAGGACGGAGTTGAAAAAATAATGTTAAAGAAAAGTTTTACACTTTAGAGCTCATAAAATTGGACGAAAAACACCGTTTGTTTTTTTTTTTTGAATCAATTTGTAAAAAAAAAAAAAAAAATTCTAGGGAAAAACTAAACCTTTGTCAGAAAACCGGGGTGCCGGTTTTTCGGACGCAGCCGAGGCAGGGGTGGCGACGATTAAGATTCGTTTCCGGGGTCTGATATGTGGGCATTTTTGTGAAGCAGATGTCGTCAGGGTTTCCCCTCTTTAGTAAACACGCTAAATGGATATCTAACTTTGTTCCATATGCATTTCCTCTTCAATGCATTTGTTTTAAATAAAAACATGTAGAGATAACAAAGTGTAAAAATCCCCCCAGCTGCCATGAAAGGAGGATAAAAGAGCGTCAGCGAGCGACACCGTGAAACTGGAAAAAGTATTTTGCTTATGTGGTCAAAAGCGCCTAAAATTGGACAAGGATTAGTTGTTATCTTGGGTCACTTCGGACCGCCCCCCTAAACTGTAATTACCTGATTTTCCGGGCCCACTCCCCCGTTTTCTTTTGTCGCGAAATTTTCAGGAAAAAGTTTTTTTACCCGCCGCGGTCAACAGTCATCAAAACTGGGTGGATCGAGACCCGGTGGACGAAAAGGACGTGATCCCCAACTCTACTTGCTGTTTAGTACCGAAAAAAGCAATCTTTTGTAAACAACTACATATATACTTTCCCAAAAACACACACAACATACACAACACACACACACAACACAACACTAACACACCACACACACACACACACACAACCCCACCACAAAAACACACACACACAAAACATAATAATATATAATATATATATTATATATTATTTTATTATTTTATATATATAAAAGTATATATAAAAAAAAAAATATATTATATATGTATAATATAATATATTTAATATATATATATAATATATATATATAAATATATAATATATGTTATATATTATATAAAATATTATATATATATATATATATAATTACATACAATTAATTATGTGTTAATATTATAAAATATTTTGTGTTTTAAAAATTTTAACATACATAATATATATATATAAAATAATATATATATTATATATATATATATAATATTTTAATATATATGTGTGTGTGTTGGGGGTTTGT
>NW_023641290.1:17500-25000 GCF_015228065.2 Penaeus monodon
CCCCGCTCCTGTTTAATTTTCTTTATCGAACGGTGGTGAAAAAACAAAAAAACTGTTAGAAAGTTTGAAATAAATCGTAGAAGAAAGGGAAATGTAAATTTTTTTTTCAAAAACCTTTTTCCCTTTCCTGCAGCCCCGCGTTAGAGATTTCAGCGTCCCCCAAAAGATGCTGTGATCGGTTCCAGCCCTCCCCGGAGTAAATTTTAGCAGTGTTTCCCCCGGTGGGCTGTAGGTTTGTTTTAAAGGGGGCATCTGAGAAGGGACGAAATTCTTTTTGTAAATCCCCAGGGGAAAAAATGGAAGGAATTTTTCATTTTTAAAAAATAATGGGCAAAAAAATATGTGGTTGTGAAAAGGAATTTTTTGCATTTGGGGTGTAGTCCAAACCATGTTAAGACCCCCATTATAATTTTACAAATTCCTCAAAAAAAATGAAAAAAAGGAATAAGTAAGCATACCCCCCAAAACCCCACATACTAACATCACCCGATGAGCGGTAGAGTGCGACCGTCGCGTCTAGCACTATCGAAATTTGGCAGTGTTAAAGGTAAACAGCCCTCTTCTTTTTTGTAGAATAATTTAATGAGAGGAGGGAAAACGACGGACAGAGGTTGTCCGGTCACTGTGAGGCTGTCTATCTGTCCTCGCGGGCGACCCTCTTTTATACAGATTGAACTGGGAAAGTACAGGGTTTGCGATGTACTCGGAATATGGAGGAGAGGTGTGATCTTCCCGGGCGGCGTCGCGGGGCGGAAGGCCTGCGGAGTCGCCCCGTTGCATGTATGTAATGATTGGATTAGGGCTGCGCCGGGAAACGGGGTGTTGCTCCTCGGCCCCCCGGGGGAGTGGCCTGTCATCTCCACAGGGGTTTAAAGAGGGAATAGATCAGTGCTTACATATGGCAACCATTGGTGATGAAAGTAGTGTTACAACAATGCATAGCTCTTGTGGAAGGGGGATAGACAATAAAAATAGGATGTTAGTGTGGCAAGAGAGCGAAAAACGAAAAGCAATGGACATACTTATTGTATGTGTGTGGGGGGAATATACGGGGACCAATACATAAATTTTATAAAGGCAGTAAAATTAAAAACATATAAATAAAAATAACATTCAACTATTTCAGTAAATATATAAAAAAGCTGGTTACACCCCACACACACACACACACAACACCACAACACCACACACAACACACACACACACACACCACAACACACACATATATATAATATATTATAATTTATATATATTTTTATATATTATAAAATATATATATATATTTATTATTATTATTAACGATAGGTATGTCTGAGCCGCCGGGGTCACAGCATGATACTAATGTAGTTTTCATGTTTGATGCTCTTGGAGGTGTACGGGTAGGGTCCCCATTCCCTTTTCCACAGAGAGTGCCGTGTTACTTTGGGTAATCATCTCTCTATTTTATCCGGCTGGGCCCAGCCTGATTGGGCTGGTTTGCCCCCCAGTGCTAAAAGGCATCGAGGTAATTTCCTTTCCCCCAGGAATATATATATGTATTTTTTTAATATATATATATAATATAAAAATATATAATATTATATATATATTACATATATATATATATATATATATTATATAGCATTTTGTGCGTGTGCTGTGCGTGTCGTGTGCGTGTGGTGCGCGGCGCGCGGCGCGGTGTGTGGTGTGTGTGTGGTGTGTGACCGTTTGTTATTTTTGGTGTGTGTGTTGTGTGTGTGTGTGTGTGTGTGTGTGTTTTTGTTTTTGTGTGTGTGTGTTGTGTGTGTGTGTTTGTGGGTGTGTGTGTGTGTTGAACTTACTACATACATACATATATATATTATATTAATATTATATATTAATATATATTAACTATTGTGTTATGTGTGGTGTGTGTGTGTGCGGGTGTGGCGGATGTGTTTGTCTGTCTGTGGGGTTCGTGTGTGTGTGTGTGGTGGTGTGTGTGTGTGTGTGTGTGTGTGGGGTGTGGGGTTTTGTGTGGTGTTGTGTGTGTGTGTGGTTTGTGTGTGTTTTGTGTGTTTTGGTGTGTGTGTGTGTGTGTGTGGTGTGTGTTTGTGTGTGTTGACAACTTCATATTTATAATAAATATTAAAATATATATTATAATATATATTATTTTTTATATTAATAAATAAAATATATATATATATATTTAAATATAATTAATTTTTATTATATTTTATATAATATTATTTAAAATTTTAATATATATATATAAATATTTTAATATATATAATAATATAATATTTATATTAGAATATATAATATATGTAATAGTACACACACACACACACCACACACACACACACCACACCACACCCACCACACACACCACACACACAAACACAACCACCAAACCCCCAAAACACACAACGCCACAACACACCACACAACACACACACACACACACACACACGAACCACACAGACAGACACATACACAAGCGCGCACACACACGCACACACACCCCCCAACACATACACAAGAATTATAATATTATATAATATATATTTTAATAAAATATATATTATAGTATTATGTATGTAAGATGACCACAAAAAAACACACACACACACACACACAACACACACCACAAAAACCCCAAAACACACACACAAAACCACACCCCCAACCACCCAACACACACACATACACACACACGGTCACACAACACAACAAACACCAAACACGCGGCGCGCGCACGCGCCGCACACGCACAGCACACGCACACCCAACGACAATATGCTATAATAATATATTTATATATAATGTATTTTATATATATATATTATATATATTTATATATATATAAAATATAAAATTTAAAAATATATATTTCCTTGGCAAGGAACTTTACCTCGACTGCTTTTTTAGCAGGGGGGCAAGCCAGCCCAAGTCAGTGCTGGTCCAAGCCCGGATAAAATAGAGAAAATGATTACCAAAAAAGGTCCCCGGCACTCTCTGTGGAAAGGAAGGGGGGACCCTCCCCGTACAATCAAGAGCATCCAACATGAAAAATAAAATTAAGATCTGCTGTGACCACGGGGCTAGAATGAACCTATCATAATAATAAAATAAAAAAATAATATATACATAGATATATATATTATATATATAATATTATATTATATTAAAATTATATGGGGTGGGGTGGTTTGGTGTGTTGTGTGTGTGTGTGTGTGTGTGTTTTGTTGTGGTGGTGTGTGTGTGGTGTGTGTGTGAAACCCCAGTTTTAAATTGAGTTACTGAAATATTATCCCAATTTATTTATTAAGGGTTGTTATATTCACATGCCTTTATAATCTTATGTATGCACATCCTTATTCCCCCCCACAAAACCTATAAGTATGTCCTTGTTTTACCTTTTTATTCGTCTCTCGTTGCCACACTAGACATTCCTATGTTGATTGTCATCCCCTTCAAAGAGCTATGCATTGTTAACACTACCTTTCATCACCAATGGTTTCCCTATTTAAGCACGTGATCTATTCCCATCTTTAAACCCCTTAGGGGAAAGGGACACTCCCGCGGGACGAGGGGCAAAAACCCGTCCCGCGCGCCGTATCCAATCATTACTATACATGCAACGGACGCGCATGAGGCCCTTTCCCCCTCGCGACGCCGTCCCGTGTACACGTCCATCCTCTCCCCCATACTTGAGTACATCGCAACCCTTGTATTTCCTAGTTCAATCGTATAAAAAAGGGTCGCCGCGAGCGACAGATAGACAGCCTACAGCCCGCGACCCGGGCTGAACTCTGCCGTCAGTTGTACCATCCCCTCTTACAAAATATCCAAAAAGAAAAGGTCTGTTCACCTTTAACACTGCCAAGATTGCCCATAGTTAACCGACTGGTCGCACTCTACGCTCATCGGCCATCGTTGTTATGATGTGTTTTGTTGTTGTACATTACTTATTCTTTTTTTTCTATTTTTTTGAGGGGAAATTTGTAAAATTTAAAGGGAGTCTTATACATGGTTAGGCACTACACCAAGTGCAAAAAAATTTCCTTTTCCAACACAATGATTTTTTGCGTTATTTTAACAAAGAAAAAACTCCTTCCCTTTCCTCGGTATTCACAAAAAAAAAATTTCGTTCCGTTCTCACGATGCCTCACTTGTAAAAACAAACCTACAGCCACCGGGGAACCTGCAATTTACCCCGGGTAGGGGTGGGGGGAAAACCCAGCACGGGATCTTTCTGGGCGAGCATGAAAGTCTCTAAAAAGGGTCATCAGGGAAAGGGAAAAAAAGGGTTTTTAAAAAGAAACTTTTACATTCCCTTTCTTTTACGGTTTTTTCAAAATTTCTAACAATTCTTTGTACTTTTCCCCCATCCGTTGAAATGAAATTATCATGGAGGGGTGAAAATGTTTTCAATGTCTATGGGAAATAATCCCGAAAAGACATGATTTTTTGGATCGCTTCCCAATTTTGCAGGGAAAACCCGGATCAGCAGAAAAGAAGCCCGTCAAGTGCTGTACCTTCGCTCTCGGGGTGCATAATCGAAAAAAGAAAACAGTCAAGGAGGAAAAGTGAGGGTCGTGCCAAAAAGGGAAAATGGAGAACCCAGGGGCGGGGGTCAGATACCATTTGGGCACGGCCTGCTACACCACTTTTTTCTTGTGGCGGTTGCTGTAATAAAACCCGTTTTTTTTGGTGAGAAGCTCGTTATGAAATTATCTTCGACATGATTTCGGAAAAAGAATAATACATGGGGTTTTCCCTTTTAAAATTTTATATTTTCTATATTTATGATTCTTATAATTTTCTTAAAAATACTGGGATAATCAAACCTACTACAGCACACCACACAACACACCCCACACACACAACACACACACACCACACCCACACACACCCACACACCCAACACACACCCCCCATATTATTAATTATATATTATTATATATATAACATATATATACTTATATATATATACATACATATTATATATTATTATATATAATTATATAATATATACACAATACACAACATGTGTGTGTGTGGTGTGTTGTTGTGTGTGTGTTTGTTGTTGTGGGGGTTGTGTCTCTGTGTTTTGTGTGTGTGTGTGTGTGTGTTGTTGTGTGTGTGGGTGTGGTTGTTTGTGTGTGTTGTGTGGTGTTGTGTGTGTGGTTGTGTGGTGTTGGGGTTTTTGTGTGTGTTGTGGTGTGTTGGTGTGTGTGTGTGTTGTTGTGTGTGTGTGGTTGCCTTTGGTGGTGTTTTTGGGTGTGTGTTGTGTGTGTGTGTGTGTGGGTGTGTGTTTGTGGGGGTGTGTGGTGGTGTGGGTTTTGTGCGTGTGTGTGTGGTGTGCCATATTTTATTTATATGAAGTCACATATTAATATATTATATATATATATATTTTATTAATATTATTATATTTATTTGTGTGTGGTGTGTGTGTGTGTGGTGTATGTTGTGTGTGGTGGTGTGTGTGTGTGTGTGTGTGTGTGTGTGTGTGAGTTTTAGTGAATTTGTGTGTGTATGTGTGTTTTTATAATACATAAAATTATAAAAGACAGCGACAGACAGACAGGGGAAAACGGGGGAGCCCAAAATCATATATTAATACAATTATACAAATTTATTTTAAATATATATATATATATATATATATATATGGTGTGTGTGTGTGTGTGTGTGTTGTGTGTGTGTGTGGTGTGGGGTGTGTGTGTGTGGGGGTTTATATACAACATACATTCATAAAGACAGACAGACGACAGACAGACAGACAAAAGACAACAGAATACATTTTAATTATAACTATAATACTATATATTCATAATATAATATATATAACAATACCATAATGGTTGTGTGTGTGTGTGTGTGTTTTGTGTGGGGTGTGTGGGGTGTGTGGGGTGTGTGTTGTGTGTTGTGTGTTGTGTGTGGGGTGTTGTGTGTGTGTGTGTGTGTGTGGTGGTGTTTGGGTGTTGGTTTTTATTCATACATAATTCACAAAGACAGCAGAAGACAGAAGACAGACCGACAGACAACAGACATTTATTAAAATATTACATAATATACATATTTATATATATATATTTTATTAATACATATATATAATATATATTATATTAATAATAATTATATAATATAATTATATATATAATTTAAAATTATATAATTTTTATATTAAAATACACACACTACACATACATGTGTGTGTGTGTGGGGATATATACATGTTTTTTATCTCTCTCTCTCTCTATTCTCTCTTCTCTCTCTCTATTCTCTCTTCTCTCTCTCTATAAATATAATATATATATTATTAATTAATATATATATATTGTTTGGGTGTGTGTGGGGTGTGTGTGTGTGTTGGTGGGGTGTGTGTGGGGATGGTTAGGGTGGTAACATTAAATATATATTATATAAAAATAATATATTATTATATTTATATAATATATATATTATATATATATAATATTAATATAATATATAATATAATATAATACACACACACACACACCACACACCAAAAAACCACACAATATAAAATATAAATTTTATATATAAATATAATTTATATATAAATAATTATTTTAAAATATGTGTGGTGGGGGTGGGTGTGTGTGTTTGTGGTGTGTGTGGGGTGTGGGTGTATGTGCATACACCACACACACCACACACACACACCCAAAAACACCACACAATTATATATATATAATATATATATATATAATATAAAAAATATATATAATTTTAATATATGTTAAAACCTTTAATATTTATTTAAAATATCACCAAATAATGTATGTATAATTATTAAAATATTATATATATATATATATAATATAATAACTATATATTATATATTATTATAATATATATAATATATATATATTAGTATATTAAATAATAAAATATTTTATATATATATATATACATTTATTATATATATATTATTATATAATTTAAAATAATATAAATTATAATATATGTTGTGTGTGTGTGTGTGTGTGTGTGTGTTTTGTGTGGTGTTTTGTTTTTGTTGAGGGGTGTGGTGTGGTGTGTTGTGTGGATGGTTTTGTGTTGGTGAAAGTTATATGTATATGTTCTACAAGGAGTTGCTTTTCGGTAATAAAAAGCAAGTAAGAGTTTGGGGATCACGTACCTTTTTGTCCACCGATCTCGATCTCACCCGTAATTTTTATGACATGTATGACCCCGGGGGGGGATAAAAAAAACTTTTTTCCGAACTTTTGCGACAAAAAAAACCGGAGGGGATTTGGGCAGAGAAAAGGAGGGAATTACAGTTCCGGCGGTCCGAAAATGACCTAAAGATAACAAATAACCTTGTCCTATTTTTTAAAAGCGCTTTTTGACCCAAAAGCAACATACTTTTTTCCCAGCTTTCACGGTTTTCGCTCGTGGGCGCTCTGTTTTCCTCCTTTCATGGCAGTGGAGTGGGTTTTTTTACATTTTTTATCTCAAATGTTTTCTTAATAAATGCATTAAAAAAAAGGGAAAAGC
>NW_023641290.1:30000-37500 GCF_015228065.2 Penaeus monodon
ATTAATTATATATATTTTATTACTAAAGAGAGCAAAGAGAGGAGAGGGGGAGAGAGGAGAAGAAGGGGGAGGGGAGAGAGAGAAGAGAGGAAGAGAGAGAGAGGGGGGGTGTGTGTGTGTGTGTGTGATACGTAACTATATGTTTAATTATTCTGACGTAAATATGTGTGGCGTTTGTCAAAATTTAAAATGGGGTTTTTATATTGACTTCTAAATTGGTGTGTTTGTGGTTTGTGTGGTGTGTTGTGTGGTGGTGGGGTGTGTGTGTGAGTATATACTATCATACTATATATATATTAAAAATTTTATATAATATATACAGCATACATATTATATTTGTGTGTGGTGTGTGTGGGTGTGGGGTGGTGTGGTGGTGTGTGTGTTGGGTGGTGTGTGGGTGTGTGTGTGCGTGATGTTTTTGGTGTGTGTGCTTGTGTGTGTGCTATTTTGTATATAAAAGTCCAACAGAGCGCGGGTACATTTTGGTCCCAAGGGGACAAAGGGGGCGTCCAATGCCACCTCCTCCCAGGGAGAAACCCCGTGTACTCTCCCGGGGAACCCCTTTACTGGGGGTTTTTTTTTTGCCCTTTTTTCCTCTCAAGAAACCCTCACTTCAGCTTACCCCTCAAGGGATATTCGCCTCACCAACAAGAAGCACGTAAAATTTCTTGGCTGAAAATGGGAGCGAAGGACTAGGGAAGGGGTAGCGTCCCTTTGCCCTCGGCTTTTTTGCCCGGCCCTATGCTTGCCTTTGCAATACTGGGCCGCGTCGTAAGGGCCAGCCAAGCTGCTTTCTGGCTTGAGATTTTCGAAGTCTCAACTTTTCATAACGTAGAAAACCAATTTCCCTCCCCAAACAATGTGGGGACAGGTCTCAAGAAAAAAGTTCTTTTTGCGAGAAATGCTTTAGTCATTTTATTTTTTTATGTAATATATTTAAAAGAGATAGAAGATAAATACATAGATAGGTAAGACATGGCAAAAAATAGTGTAACAAATATATATATAATTATAAATATTGGTTTGTGTGTGTGTGTGTGGGTGTGTGTGTGTGTTTTTGTGTGTTGTTGGGTGTGGTATACATATATATTTTTATATGGGATATATGCTTTATTTATTACATATTAATATATTAATATATATTATATTAAATTTCACCAATATACACACCAAATATTTATTATATATTATATATTATATTAATATAATTATATATATATATATATACACACCATATAACACAATATATAATATATAATAGATATAAATAATATATATATATATAATATACACACAAAAAAACAAATTATAATGTGTGTGTCTGTGTGTATACATCGGTATATGTAATTATGTATATTGTGTGGTTTTGTGGTGTGTTTGGGGGTGGGTTATTCATTCAAATTTTTTTTTATATGTTCATCCTCTTTAGGTCTACAAATTTTTCCCGCCATATATCCTTACCTGTGTCTTTTTCTATTGATTAGGTAATATATGTTATCAATAATTTTTTTAAATTTTTTAAAATACGCTGAAGTAAAAACCCCGCGTCGTCATAGTTACTATTTGAGCGTCCCCTGTCCGATTTGGGTTACGATCGGTGGGTAGTCCCGGTGTTTTTAATTTTCGCATTCTTTTCCTGTTTTGCCCGCTGCAACACTAGATGTTGCACTGATCCAAGCGGTTCTCCCACAGCTTTTATAAGCATAGATTATAATGTTAGGGACATAAATATGACTGAATGCAGCCGTTAATGAAAAAAAGGGGAAAAATCCCCAAAGTAAAAATACAGAATCCCTCGCTGGCGATCCACTGCAGGCCCCGAAGACGATGAGCCCCGTCTCGCCCCCGATGAAAAGGAGGTGTCCGTCTGACAGGGTTCGAGGCCCGGGGGCGGAAGAATTTGTGATAAAATACACACACCCACACATACACACAACAAAACCCCACAAACACAACACACTCACAAAATACTATTTGTGTTTTGTGTGTGGGTGTGTTTATGGTGTGTTGTGTGTGTGTGTGTGTGTGTGTGTGTGGTGTGTGTGTGTGGGTGGGTGTGTGTGGTGTGTGTTGTGTGTGTGTGCGTGGGGTGGGTGTGCGTGGCGTGTGGTGTGCGTTTGTGCGGTTTTTGTGCGTGTGCGTGGTGTGTTCGTGTGGTGTGCGTGTGCGTGTGTGCGTGTTTAAATACAAATAATTTTAAGTAATTTTTAAATATATATATATATACCATATAATTATTATATATTTTAAAATATATTATATATAAATTATATATATTAATATATAAAGAGGAGAAAAAGAAAAGAGACATACATAAATATGAAATTAAAAAAAAGGCGTAAAAAGGGAGATAAAAAATAATTTACCCTTGCCCCGGGTGAGGCGAGGTCTCCTCCCGACCAAAAAGGTCGGGGGGCCATCGCAAAGGGGGCCCCGTGTTTCAACAATAAAATTCCTGGAGACCTTCCCAAATAATAAAAATTAAAGGGAGTAAAAAATGAAGATAACAAGGTGGGAGGGAGGAAGGCACAGTGGGGGAAAACGCCCGCATGGGTTATATACTCCCGGGGGCGCATGGTTTATCGATTCCGCGGTGGCCCGGCGCGGCAAAATGAGCTCCATGACTACATTCCCGGGGGGCTTTCCCGGGGTCATCTGCTCCTCCCGCCGCCCCTTCCCTGACCCCGCCAACCCTGGTATGCGTGCCGCCCGGCGTGCCCCTTACCCCACATTACCATTGTCTCAACATTCCCGCCGCCATCAAAAAACAGGAGGGGGCGCGCCCCGACTGGAGATTTGGCCCCCTGGATACCTATTAAGAATAATGTTCACCAAGTGGTGTGTGGAAATATATATATATATATATAATATATATATATATAATTATATATATAATATATAATATATATATATACCCATATATTTTATATATTATAAAAATATTAATAAAAATATAATTATATTTTAAATATATTAATAATTAATTTTATATATATATATATGGTTTTGTTGGGGTGTGTGTGTGTGTGTGTGTTTATAATATGCCCACCACACACACACAAACGTGGTGGTGTGGTGGTGTGTGTGTGTGGTGTTGTGTGGTATGGGTGTGTGTGGGGTGTGGGGTGTGTGGTGTGTGTGTGTGGGGTGTGTGTGTGTGGTGTGTGTGTGTGTGTGTGTGTGTGTGTGTGTGCTGTGTGCGTTGTGCGTGCGTGTGGTGGCGGTGCGTTTTTGTGGTGTGGTGGTAGGGATATATATAATTATTATATAATATATATATATATATTTTAAAATATATATATATATATTATATATGTTGTACATGAATAAAAAAGAAATGTTTCAAAAACATCTCCCTGTTTATACAATGGAAGAAAACCCACAATGCAAAAATAGATTTAAAACTATTTTGTTTTGTGGGTTTTTTTTCCAAAAATTAAAAATAATAAATAAATAAAAAAATAAATATATATATATATTTTTAAAATACTATATAAAACCATGGACTTATTGCATATAATTAATATATATATATATATATATATATATATATATATATATATAATTTTAAAATTTTAAAATAGTTGATATAAAATATATATTAAATAATATATATATTATATAATATATATATATACACACACTATTATTTTTATGCATTTACATACATAAATACATACAACACACAACACACAACCACACACACACAACACACACAACACAATATATAATATTATATATAAATATATATATTATATATGTGTGTGGGTGTGTGTGTGGTGTGGTAATACAAAATTTATATATATTATAATATTAAAATTTATATATATATATATAAAAACATATTTATCTTATATGTTTTATATTTATATATAGATATATATATATATATATAATTATATATATATATATTATTTATATATATATATATAATATACAATAAAATAAATATATTATAATATTATATATATATATATATTATTTATATATATATATATAATATATATATATTTTGTATAAAATTATTGAAATGTATGTATATGCATACGTAATACATATTAGTGTATAAAAAATGTATTATAAATAGTATACATATATGAATATAAATCATATATAAAAATTAAAAATGCTATAATAAATATATGTTTACCACACAACAACAAAACACACATACACAACACACACACACACACACATAACACGCAACCACACAGACACAACCCACCCACACACAAACACAAACCCACCAACACACAAACACAACCACACACAACACACAACAAAAACCAAATACACCGCAACACACAGACACAAAACACACACACACAAACCACAACACACACCAACACACACACACACACACACCCACACACACACACACACACAACCACATTTATATAATTTATATATATTTTATTATAATTATATATACAAAATATAAATTTTTTCACATCTTCTATCTATATAAGTTTTTATTCATATATATAAATATATAATAATTTTAAAAATAAAAACAATATTACATTTAATTTTTTTAAAATAATATTATATATAAATATTATGACACACACAAACACCCCCTATATACAACTACCCCCCCAACACACACACACACAAACACACACACCCCACACCCAAAATATATATATTTTTTTTTTTTTAAAATTTTTATATATATATATTAATAATATATAATAATATAATAATATATAATATAAATAAATATTAAAAATTTTTAAATTCAAATATATACATACATATACATTACTTAAAAATATATAAAATTATAATAAAATATATATATATATTATATATATAATGGTGTGTTGTGGGTGTTGTGTGTGGTGTGTGTGTGTTGGGGTGTGTGTGTGTGTGGGGGTTGTGTTGTGTGTGGGGGGGGTGTTGGGGTTTTGTGTGTGTGTGTGTGTGTTGTGCAATATGTACATATACGTGTATTATTATATATATATATAAATATATATATATAATATTAATATAATATATATTATATATTATAAAATTTTATATTACACTAAATAAATGTATTATTAGATAATGATATAAAAAACATGCATTATATAATTATATATATTATACAAATATATATATATAATTATATATATACATATATTATAATTATATAATATATAAAATTTTATATATATTATATTTTATATATATATAAAACCCTATATACAAACCACACAAAATTTTAATATAAATATATATAATTATATAAAATATATATAATTTATTTTATATATAGCACACACATAATAATACACACACACCCAAGATAATAATAATATTAATAATATTTATATATATATATTATATATATTTGGGGTGTGTGTGTGTGGTGTGGTTTTGTGTTGTGTGTGGTGTGTGGTGTGTGTGTGTGTGTTTTTTATATATATATATTATATATTATATATATATATATTTTAAATATATACATATATATATATATATTAAAATGTAGGGCTTATGCAAGAAAAAAGCATCCGTCCATATGCCCATATTATTTGACGTCTGGTAGAGAAAAAGGCGAAGGGGAAAGGAAAAACAAAAAGGGAGGTACACGTTTAGAATTTATAATTTTGCGGACGGCTCAAGTTATGTGACTCCATGTCCATGCGTTTTTTTCCCGATAGCTTTTCCTTCGTGAATCTCTCTTCCCTGGACGATAGATACATAACAGATTATCTACTTTTTTTATTGGTAAATAAAAGTATTGATGAAAGACAATGAATGAAATGCAAATAAAAAAAGGAAAATTTTTGAAGGGCATTTATCAGCTAAAACTAGAATGAAAATTATCGGGGGGTTCCTTACTTCCCCAAATTTCAAAAAAAGTCCTTGGGGGGGAAGGGGGTTAGGGGGGAATCTCGAAGGGGTGTGGCGGGGGGGGGCGGATCGATGGGAGGCATGGAGTGGGGGGATGGGGGGGAGGGGGGGGTGGGATGGGTATGGGCCGACGCGGGGAAAGCCAAGACCCAACAGGTATTAGGTGTTTACTCGAAAAATTGATTTTGTGTTCTTTTTTCTATTTTCTCTAATATATATATAATTATATATATATATTAATAATATATATTTATGTTTTTTTTGTGTGTGGTGTATTTAAAATAAAATATAAATATATAATATAATATATATATATATATATATGTGAAAAATATAATTTTAAATAATAATATGTAAACACATAATATAATATTATATAATAAAATAATTATATATATTATATATATATATATATATATATATATATATATATATATATATATTACACACCACACACACAAACATATATGTGGATATAATATTATTAAAAAAAATAAATAAATAATATATATCTATATATATATATATATAATTTTATATATTATATATATAGAGAGGGGAGAGGGGAGAGAGAAGAGAAAGAGGGGAGAGAGAAAGAAGAAGAGAGAGAGAGAGAAAGAGAGAGAGAATATAAAAAAATAAATAAATAAATATAAAAGTATATTATAATATTAAAATATAATATATTTTTAGTATTATATATAATATTATAATATATAGAAACATACAAATACACACACACACCACACCCACACTACACACACACTCACACAACACACACACACACACCACATGCACACACAAACACAACACACAAAACCCCCACACAAACAATATATATATATTATATATAAATATAATATATAAATATAAAATATTATATTATTAATATATATATAATAAAATAATATATTTTTTAATATATTATTTGTGTGTGTGGTGTTTTGGGTGTGTGTGTGTGGTGTGTGTGTGTGGGTGGGGGTGGTTTTGTGTGTGTATATATGTAAAATTTTTATATATATATATATATATATATTAAAAGAGAGGAGAGAGAGAGAGGAGAGAGAGAGGAGTGTGGTGTGTGGTGTGGTGTGTGTGTGTGTGTGTGGTGGTTTTTGTTTGGGGTGTGGGCATGTGTGTGTGTTTGTTGTGTGGTGTGTGTGTGTGTGTTGTGTGTGTGTGTGTGTGTGTGTGTGTGTGTGTGTGGTGTTTGGGTTTTGTTGTTTGGGGTGTGTGTTTTTGTGTGGGATTATGTATATAATTATATACAATATTTTTTATATATATTATATTATTTTATATATAGAGAGAGAGAAGAGAAGAGAGAGAGAGAGAGAGAGAAAAAGAGAGAGAGAGGAGAGGAGAGAGGGTGGTTGTGTGTGTGTTGGTGTGTGTGTGGTGTGTGTGTGTGTGTGTGTTTTGTTTTGTAGTGTGTGGGTTTTGATGTTTGGGGTGTGTTGTGTGTGCATGTTTGTGTGTGTATGTGTGTGTGTGTTTGTGGGGGGGTGTGTGTGTGTGTGTGTGTGTGTGTGTGTGTGTTATGGTGTTGTGTGTGTGCATGTTGGTTGCATGTGTGTGTGCATGTTGTGGCATGTGTGTGTGCATTTTGTGTATTGCGTTATATATAATATATGTGTGTGTGTGTGTTTGTGT
>NW_023641291.1:0-10627 GCF_015228065.2 Penaeus monodon
CAGTTTTTCCCCTATTTTGTCAGTTTTATCTTTACTTTTGTATTCTATCTTTATCATTTTATCCTATTTTTATTATTTCCCTTTATTTATAAATTTTTCCTCTTTTCCCTCCAATACCCATTTTTTTTTCTTGTCTTTTGTATTCCCATTTTTCTTTAACCCATCCACCTTTTTTCTATAGGTCTATCTTATCTTTTCATATCTATCTATCCAATCTTTCTTATCTACTTCCCCTCTTTTATTTGTTTCTTCCTTTATCATCCACACCCCCCGAAAATATTAAAGGTTAAAACAAATTTTTTAATGTAAACACTTTATTGTTATGGTGGTTGGGGGTGTGTGGGGGGTGGTGGTGTGGGGGTTGTGTGTTTGGGTTTGTGGTTGGTGTTGTTGTGGTGGTGTTTTGTAATTTTGGTGTAAAGCATGCCGACATGCAAAAATCCCCGAATGGCGGGTTTAAAATTTTGGCCTAAAAAAAAAAAGGGTTAAAAAATAATAGATTGAGACCAGGAAGAGAAAAAGAGAGAAGGATTTTGCCTTTGGGAAAAAGAAACAAAAAAGAAGAGAAAGGGGAGAGAGACAGAAAAAGGAAAACAAGGAAGGCCAAGGCACAGACCAAGGGAAAATGATAACGAAAAAATTTCCCCCTCATCAAATATGCCATCCTATCCATAACAGGTTTTTTTTTTTTTTTTCATCATTTATATACCGTTTAATCGAATTTTTGAAAAAATACAAGTATGTAAAAATATAAAGGGAAAGAGAAAAAAGAGATAAGAATACTAAAGTGGGGGGGTTTAAATTTTTATACATTAATATGATTTTTGAAGTGATTTTTTGGACAAACTCACTCCTTTTTTTTATAGCTTTACTTTCCTCTGACTGAGGAGGTTTACATCCACTTTAACGTGAGGAAACGTTTCGTTTGTTAAAAAAAAAAGGGAAAAAAATAAACGGTGTTTTTTTTTTTTGGGTTTTTTGTTTGTTTTTTTCTTTGTTTTTTTTTTTCCTGGGGGGAAGCTTACGGTGTTTTATAACTCTTTTTGGGTTATTAATTTTTGTGGGGTGGTGTATGTGAAATTTGTAAATTTTGTAATATATTTTCGGTCTATGCACAGGAGAAATGACAAAAATCACGCTTTCCTTTTATATTTTTTTTTTTTGTCCCATGGGATTTATCGGTTTCATCTCGGCTTTTTTCCACTGTTTTTTCCTCCCCCAAATCCATGGGGATATTTCCCTTTATTTTGTTTTTTTTTTACACAGTGAGTTTTTTTAGCGGTTAAATAGTCTAACCTTTCCGTATTTTTTAATAATGTTTTTTTTAAAAGTGATCTTTTTGGCGAATGGCAAACCTCATCTTCGGGATCTTTCAAATTTCTTTTTTTTAAAAATTTTTTGTTTTTTTTCTTATTAAATATCAACATTATTGATGCAAATTACTTTCAATTTTATGGCCGTAAAAAAATGGAAATTAAAATGAGTAAGGGGGGACTGGGGGATCGAAACCCCAGTCCCCCCCACCCCGGAAGGCGGAGCCCCCCCCCTTACTCTTAAAGCCCCCTTTTTTTTTTTTTAGAATATGCAATTTTGAAATTATAAGGTTTTTTTTTTTTAAAATTTTTTTCCTTTTTTTTTTTTGGTTTTTTGAAAACAAAGGGGGGGCCAAAGGGGAAAAGAAACCCCCCCGGAACCCCTTAAAACCAAAAAAAGTTTTCCAAAACAGTTTTTTTTTTTTTTAAAAATTAAGGGGAAAAAAAAAAAATACCAAGTAAAAGTAAAAATATTAAAAGGGGCCCCTTTTTGGTTTTTTTTTTAAAGAAAAAATGCAAAATTTTTTGGAAAAAAAAAAAGCTTTGCAGTTTTTTTTTTTTTTAAAAATTTTCCCCCTTTTTGGTGGTAAAAAACATCATTATCTTTGAAGGGGGGGTAAAATTTTTTGGCCAAAGGTTTTTGGTAAAAAAAAAAAAGATTACGGACAGGAAAGAGAGAAAAGAGAGAGAGAAGAGGGGAGGGGGAAAAGAGAAGAGGGAGAGAGAGGGAGGGAAAAAAGGGAAAAGGGGCTTGGGAAAAGAAAAAAAAGGGGGAAAAAAAGGTTAAAAAAAGAACGGGGAAAAAAAAGGAAAAAAAAAGGAAAGGCCCCAAGGGACAAAAAGGACATTTAAACGAAAAAAATTTGCCCCAAAAAAAACAGTTTTTTTTTTTTTAAAAATTTTTAATTTTGAAAAAAAAAAAATCAAGTATGAAAATATTATAAAATAAAGAGAAAAAAAAGATTATACTAAAAAATGGGGAGGTTTTTTTTTTTATACATATAAAGTTTTTTTTTTAAAAAGTAATTTTTTGGGCAAAAAAATCCCTTTTTTTTTTTAAAAATTTTTTTTTTTCCTCTGACTGAGGAGTTTTTTTAAAAACACTTTTTCGCCCCGGAAAAACGTTTTTTTCGTTTTTGGTAAAAAAAAAAAAGGGAAAAAAAGGAGGTAAATTTTTTTTTTTTTTTTTTTTTTTTTGGGGGTTTTTTTGTGTTATTGTTTCCCCCCTTTTTTGGGGATTTCCCCCTTTTTTTTTTGGGGGTTTTGGGGTTTGGATTTTTGGGGGCTTGTAATTTTTATGCCCCTCATGCCCATGAGAATGCCAAAAATCAAAGCGCTATTTTACCTTTATCCCGGAAATTTTTTTTTTTTACAAATTTTTTAATTTCTTTCCCCCCAAAATTTTTTCTCCTAATCCGTAAGATTATTTTTTTTTTTTTTTTGGTAAAATTTTTTTCACGTTGAAAAACAACTTTTTTTTTGGTTTTTTAAATTTTGGGGGGGGGTCCCCCCAAAAAAACCTTTTGTGGTTTTTTTTAAAAATTTTTTTTTTTAAACCCTGATCCTTTTTTTTTTTATGGCAAAAAACTCACGGGAAAATCTAAACTAAAAATTCAAAAATTTTTTTTTTTTTCTTTTTAATAATTCAAAAAAATTTTGGTAACCCAATTATTTTTTTTTTTTGGCCGTAAAAAAAGGGAAAATAAAATGAGTGGGACTGGGGGAGAACCCCCCCCCCCCCCCCCCCCAACCCCCCCCCCCCCCGGGGCCAAGGGATCCCCCCCCAAGCCTTTTTTTGGGAAATTTTTTGGAAAAAATGCAATTTTTTAATTTTTAAGCTGCATTTTTTTTTAAAAAATTCCCCCTTTTTTTTTTTGTTTTTGCCCTTTTTTTTTTTTTGCGAAGGAGTTTAAAAAAAAATTTTTTTTTTTGCCTTTTTAAAATAAAAAGATGGAAAAATGGGATTTAAGATTTGATAAAAAAAAAGAAAAAAAGATTTTTAAAAGATGAAATACCAAAAAAAAGATGGATAGATAAAATAGCAGAAAAAAAAGGAAAAAGATGGGGAAAAAAAGGGGGGATTAGTTTAAAAAAAAGATTTATATAGATTTTGAATGTGAGATTTTCCCGTAAAACCCCGGAAAAAAAGATATCGAGAAATAAAATAACAGTCCCCCCCAAAAGGGGTTCCCCTTTAAAAAATTTTCCCCCCACCCTTTACCCCCGCGAGTTTTAATTGAGGGTTTTAATAAACCCTTTTTTGATATTTACAGTAAAAAAATTCCCCCAAGTGGGGACAGAGGTTAGTAAACTAAATTTTTTTGTTTAAAAATTATATGAAATTTTTTTTGTTTGTTTTTTTTTTTTGTATTGTTTTTTTTTTTTTTGTTTGGCCCCGGGGGGGGCGGTAAAAATGGCATTTCTGAAAAAAGGCAGGGTAATATCCTAAAAAGTTTTTTAAAAAAAAACCCAAAAGACATGGACAGGAGAGGGGAGGAAGAGGGAAAAGTTGGGGGAAAAAATAAAAAGGAAAAAAAAGGGGGGTAAAGACCCTGGAAAAAAAGGAAACAAGGGGGGGGAAAAAGCACGAGGAAAACGAAAAATTCCCCATCAATTTTTTGCGGCCTTCCATAAAAATAATCCCCAGTCTGCAAAAAAAAATTTTTACGTTTTTTTTTGATTTAAGAAAAAAATAGTTTCATAAAAAAAATTTCCAAAAATTAAAATAAAAAAAAAAAATAGAATTAAAATGGTGGGATTTTTTTTAATTTTTTCTTTTTTTTAAAAAAAAAAAATTTTTTTTTAAATTTGGGTGATAAAAGTCCCTTTAAAAATTTTTTTTAAAAATTTTAATTTTTTTTTGACCCCGGAATTTTTTTCGTGAAAAAAACGTTTTTTTTCATTGAAAAAAAAAAAAAAAATAAAATAAAAAAAATAAAAAAAATTTTGAATTTTTTTTTTTTTTTTTTTTTTTTTTTGTTTTTTACTTCTTTTTTTTTGCATTCCCTTTTTGGGTTGTGATTTTGGCTTTGGGGGAAAACATTTTCCCCCAGGGCCCTTGAAAAAAAATAAAAACCGTATTTTCTTTTAAATTAAATTTTTTTTTTGTTTTTTTCTCAAACCCCCTGTTTTTTTTTTTTCCTTTCCCCTTTTAAAAAATTCCCTTTTTTTTAAAATTTTTACGTGACAGCAAATTTTTTTTGCCCCCCCCTTTGTGCCCCAAAATTTTTCCTAACCCCTTTTTTTTTTTTTTTTTTTTTAAGTAAAAATTTTTTTTAAAAAACAAAAAAAAAACTTTTTTTGACTTTTTTCCCCCCCTTTTTCGGTCTCAATAAATTTTTTTTTAAAGTTTTTTATTTTAAAATTTTTTTTTTTACCCAAAACGTTTTTTTAAAAAAAAAAAAAACCCGTCAATTTTTTTGGGGCCAAAAAAAAGTAAAAGGGAAAAAAACAAAAAGGGGGGATCGAAAAACCCCCCCCCCACCGCGGGGGGGGGGAGTCCCCCCCCCCCCATTGGCCATTTTTTTTTTTTTTTAAAATGTGAATTTTCAAAAAAAAAAGGAAAATTTTTAATAAACTTTTCAATTTTTTTCAAGAAATTGCTTTTGGTTTTTTTTTTTATCCCTTTTGTTTTTTTTTTTTTTTTTTGGGGGCCTATCTTCAAAAAAAATTGAAAAGATAAAAAGATAAGTTTAGATTTAAAATGGGGAATTTGATTTTTAGAAAAAAGGAAAAGATAGAGGGGAAAAAAAATGGAAAAAAAATAGAAAAGAGGAAAAAGATAAAAGGATAGATTTTTTATAGACCGATGTGGGAAAATAAAATAGGGGCAGATGACAATGGAAATAGTTTTGGCATAGGAGGACAGGTTTTTACAGGCCAAAACGTGAGGGTTTTAAAAAAAAAAAAAAAAAAAGATTAGGTTAAACGATTTAGATAGATAGAAAAAAAGACCCCCTGTTTTAGTTGAGGACAGGAAGCGATAGAATTAAAATAGACAGGGTTTTTTTTGGGGTTAATATGAGATAAGCAAGTGAGGGGGGAAAAAAGATTTTTGAGAATAGAAAAAGGGGGAAAATTTGGAAGAAAATAGACAGTTTTAGACGGGGTAAAAACCCCGGGGGGAAAAAAAATAGATTAGACAGGGGGAAAAAAAAGAACCCCCCGTAGGGGCAGTGGAGGGGAAAAAAAAAACAGATAGACCGGGGGGAAAAGATAGAGTTGGGGGGAGACAAAAAAGAGAATAAAAAAGAACGTGGGAAGGGAAAAATTTTGGGGAGAAACGGGAAAAGCGGGACTTTTCCTGGGGTGTGGGTTTGGGGGCGAAAAATTTTTTGGGGGGGGTTTTGGGGGGTTTTTGGGGGAAACCTGTCCCGGGGGGAGGTTTGGGGCCCCGGGGCGGGAAAAACCCCCCCCCAAACCCCAGGGCCCTTCCGGCCCCGCCTTCCGCCCCCCCCGTCCCCTTTTCCCAAATTTTTTTAGTGTTTTTCCTTAAAACTTCTTTTGTCAAAAAAAGTTTTCAGAAAAATTAAAAAGTAAATTTTCTTTTTCCATTGGGGGTACAAAAAAAAAATTTTTTGGGTTTTTAAATAGACCGCTTAATTGTATTTTTTAAGGAAGTTTTTTTTCTGAAAAAGGGAGGAATTTTTTTTTAAAAAAAGTGGGATTTTGCTAATACAAAAAACCCCGCCCCTTTTTAGACTGTTCCCAACCCCCCAAGTGTGGAATTTTAAAACGTAGGTCCATTTTTTTTTTTGGAGGGGGTTTTTTCCCCCTCCCCCCCTCCCCCCTTCTTTTCCCCTTTCCTTCCCTCTCCTCCCCCCCTCTCTCCCCCCTTTTTTTCCTTTCCCCCTCCCTCCCCTCTTAATTTAATAATATATATTAATTAATAAAAATTTATATTATATAATTATTAAAAAAAATTTTAAATTAAATTTTATTTAAAAATTATAAATTTTTTTTCCCCCTCCCCCTTTTTTAAACTTGGACATTTTCCCCCCTTTTATCCCCAAAAATTTTTTTAAAAAAAGAAAAAAATTTTTTTTGAATACAAAAAAAAATTTTTCGGGGGCAAATTTTTTTAGAAAACCCTTAAATTTTTAAATTTTTGTTATTAAATTATCAATTTTTCCCCAAAAACCAAAAAATGCAAACTAAAGTGAATTTTTTTGTTAAAACCCAAAAATTAACCAGAAAAAAATAAATTTTAAAAAAAAAAAAAATTTTTTTTAAATTTTTAAATTTTTTTTTTTTTTTAAAAATTTAAAAAAAAGAAAATTTCTAATGATAACAAAAACAAAAATTTTTTTTTTAAAGGGGTTAATTTTTTAAAAAAAAAAAAATAAAAAAAAAATAAGTTTTTTTTTTTTTTTGAAGGGGAAATAATTTTTTACATTTATTAAAAATTAAAAATTCCCGTGACCCCAAATTTTTTTCAACCCCCCCTCTTTTTTTTTTTTTGATTTCCCCTCTTGACCCGAGGAGTTTTTTTTTTTTTTTTAAAACTTTTTTTGTTGAGAAAAACGTTTTTTTTTTTTTTCCCCCCAGAAAAAAAAAAAAAAAAAAAAAATTAAAAAGTTTTTTTTTTTTTTTTTTTGTAGTTTTTTTTTTTGTTTTTTTTTTTTGGGGGGTTTTTTCGGGGGGTTTTTTGTAATTTTTTCTCATTTTTTTTTAAAACTTTTTTTTTGGGTTGGGGGTGATTTTTTTGGTTTTTTTAATAATGGGGGGGCCCCCCCAACACATGAAAATTTTCCCCAAAAAAAAAAAACGATTTTTTTGTTTTTATCTTGTCCCCCCCAATTTTTTATTTTTTGGGGATTCAAAAAAAAAAAACAAAAAAACTTGGAAAAGGACGCCTAATAAGTTTTTTTTTGCCAGCAGGGGAATCACCCGAACTAAAAAAACTACTAGATAAAATTTTTGAGAGCAAAAGGGGGGAAAAAAAACTGGTTTTTTTTTCCCAAGCCCAAAAAACTAAGATATGAAGATTTTAAAAAATAAAAAAAAAGGCAAATGAAACAAGGAAACAGTTTTTTTTCAATCCCAATGGAAAAAAAATTTTTTGGGGAAAAAAAAGTGAAAAAAAGTTCCCCAATTTTTTCTTGGAGTTTTTTTAATAAATTAAAAAAAATTTAACGGGATAAAAAAAAAAAACGCCCAAAAATTTTTCTCCTCAATAAAAAAAAATTTTGGAAAAAAAACCCGAAGGCATTACCTTTCGGCAAAAAACTGAGGTTTTTTTTACCCAATTATTTTTTTTTCCCCCAAATTTTGGGCATTCATAGGTTTTTTGAGTTTTTTGGGGTTTTTTAAAATAGAAAAAGCCCCAAAAAAAAAAAAAGTTTTTTTTTTTTTTAAAAAAAGTTGGGGTTTTTAACAGAAACGGTACTGCGTAAACTGGACAAGAAGAAAAAACGAATGATGAGGTGCTGAAAAAAATAAAAAATTTTTAGAGGAACCGGGCATCCCTTGGGGGAACAAGAGGAAAAAAAAAAGTTTTATTTGGGGGAAAATTTAAAAGGAAAAAAAAAAATTTTGGAAAAAAAAAAACTTTTGTGAACCCGGGATTTGGGGGGAAAAAAAGGGAGAGGGGAAAACCGAAAAACAAGGGACTGAAAACGGGGAACAAAAAGAAAATTTTTTTTTGGGGGGGGGATGGTAAAGTAAAAAAAAGGCTTAAAAATTTTGGTTTTTTAAGGGGGGGATTTTGGGGGGAAGAGGTTCCCCCCCTGGTTAAAAAAAAAAAGGCAATCCGGGTTATTGATTGATGGTATTTTTTCAGTTTTTAAAATTTGTTTTTCCCACCCGTTTCTCCCCAGCCTTAGATATTAATTATTTTTTTGGGAAAAATTTTAACACCCAAAATGACAATTTTTTTTTTTCTGAAATTTGTGGGAAAAAACTAAATTTTTTCGTAAAACTTTACTTTCATTTTTTTTTTTAACAACAGAAAAAAATGCTTTTTTTGGGAAAAAGAACTCCTAAAACTTTTGGAATCTCCCAAAATTTTTTTTTTTTTTTTTTTATTTTAAAAAAAAAAAAAACATTATTTGGGGGGAAAAGTTTTTTTTTTTAAAGGCCTTTAAAAAAAAAGTAAAAAAAAGGGGGAGGGGCTGGGGGGGGAAAAACCCCACCCCCCCCGCGAAAGGCGGAGTTCCCCCCCCCCCCCCATTTAAAACCCCCTTTTGGAAAATTTTTTTTAAAATGCCCAAAACGGAATTTTTTTAAAAGCCTTTCAAGGGGTTTTTCCCAAATTTCTTTTTTTTTTTTTTTTGTTTTTTTTTTTTTTGGGGGGAAAGCCATTTTAAAATTAAAAAATTTTTTTTTTAACCCTTTTTTTTTCTCTTTTTTAAGGTGGTTTGGGGGGGGATATATTTGTGATTTAAATTAAAGGAAGAAAAATAATAAAGTTTGAAAATAAGAAATAAAAAAGAAAAAAATTTTTTTGTGGGAAAAAAAACTTTAAAAAAAAATTTAAACACAATTTTTCCACTTTTTTTTTCTATTTTTGGGAAATTTTTACCGGCAAATGTGGCCCCCATACACAAGGGGAAAAAAACCCCCTTCTTCTTCCCCTCCTTTCCCCCCTCCTTTTCCTCCTTTCATTCCCATCCCCCTCTAAACCCACCCCCCGGGTTTTTTTTTGTTTTTTTTTTTTGTTAAAATATTTTTTTGGGGGCTTACGGTACCCCCTTCACGCCAAACCCCCCCCAACCAAACCCCACCCTAAAAAAAAAAAACCTTCCCCCTATAAAAAACTTTAATCTTTTCCCAAAAAAATTTTTTTTTTAACTTCCCCTCCCTTCTTATTTTTTTTTTTTTTTTTCCACCCCCCTGGGAAATTTTACCAAAACGTTTATTCTCTCACTCTTTTTTCCGTCCCAAAAAAGATATTTTCATTTTAAAAAAATTTCCCACCACTCAGGGGTTTTTTTTTTAAAATTTTTTTTTGGGTTTCCTTTTTAAAAAACCCACTTTATATTTTTTTAAAAAAAATTTCAAAACCAAAAAAAAGGGAAAAAGATTTTTGTATTTTTTTTTAAATTTTTTTTTTTTTAATGAAATTTTTTTTTTTTTTTTGGGAAAAACGCGGGGTAAAATTTTTTTTTTTTTGGTGGTAAAAAAGCAAACTGAATCAAAAATTTAAAAAGACGAGAGGGGAAAGGAAAAAAAACAATAAGGGGGAAAAAGGGGAAAGGGAAAAAGGGGGAATTGCTTGGAAGAAAAAACATAGAGGAGAGAAGGGAAAGGGGCCTTTTTTGGGGGGTTTTTTTTTTTAATTTTTTTTTTTTTTTTTTTTTTTCCTTTTTTTCAATTTTTTTTTTAAAAACCCCTGCGAAAAAGGGGGCCCCCCCCTTTTTTTTTTTTTTTTTTTTTTCCCCTTTTTTTTTTTTTTTTTTTTTTTCCTTTTTTTTTTTTTTTTTTCCTAAAGTTCCCAATGGTTTTTTCCGAAATAAAAAGACTGGGCCCCCAAATTTTAAATTTAGGTAAATTTTAAAAAAGTATTTTGGTCCCCCTTTTTTTAAAAAAAACCCCTTTTAAAAACCCCTATTTTATTTTTTTTAAAAGGGGGGTTTTTTAATTTTTTTCATGAGTTTTTTTTTTTTTTTTAAAAAGTTGGGAAAAAAAAATTTTTTTCTTTTGACCTTTTGGGGCGGATTGTAAAAAACCATAAATCAGAAAAAAGAGTTTTTTTGAAAAAATTTGTTTTTTCCCCCTAAAATAATCCCCTTTTTTTTTAACGGGATTTTATTTTAAAAAAAAAAAACTGGCCAAAAAAAAAACTGGTCCCCTTCAATAAATTTGCAATTTTTTACACTTTTTTTAAAAAGAACCTGAAAAAAAAAAAAAAACCCAAATTTTACCAAAAATTCCCCTTTTTCCCCCCCATAGAAAAATAAAAGCCCCAGCATTCCAAAAAAATTTTGAAAATTTTTTTTTTTTTTTTTTTGGAAAATTTTTGGGGGAAAAATATTCTTTTTTGTTATTTCCCCCCCCCCCCTGTTTGGTTTTTACAATGGGTTTTGGTTTTTAAACCACCCCCACAACACAAAACCCAACAACCCCCCAACACACACAAACCCCACCCCCAACACCCCACACACCACCCCCCACCCCCACAAAAAAATAAATTATTATATTTATATTTTTTTTTTGTTGTGGTGTTGTTGTGGGTGTGGGGGTGGTGGGGGGGTTTTGGGGGTTTTTGGGGGGGGGTTGGGTGGTTTTGTGGGGGGTTTTTGAAAAAACCATAATACATTTGCAAAAGCAGAAGAAAGGGGAAAAAAAACAAAAAAAGAATATCTTCCGCCCAA
>NW_023641292.1:5000-10627 GCF_015228065.2 Penaeus monodon
GCTGAACCAGAAATGGAAAAGTTGTATAAAAAATGCCAAGGCAAGACCCGGTGCCGACTGCAACAGTGACCACCAACTACTAACTATCTACTTTCAAATAAAACTCAAAAAGCTCGACTACAAAACTCTTGATAACAATTACAGAATTACAGTGTCAAACAAATTTGAAATACTCAATCAATGTGAAGATGATACCAAATGAGTTATGGGAAGGAGGAAAAGAACTCCTGCTGAGCACTGCTTAAGAAACTATCGCCAAAAAGAAAAAGACAAATTCCCCCTGGATATCTGAAGAAACACTTAGTGAAATTGAAACAAGAAGATGCCTAAAATCAAAGGGTATCAATAATCCAATTGAAGAAGTAATTTACAAAAAACAAAATGCAAAAATTCAAATAACATTGCGACGAGATAAGGAAAAATATTTAAATGAACATTGCCAGAGAATTGAAAACTGTTCTATCAATAAGACAACTAAAGAACTCTACCAAGGAGTACGAAACATCACACGAAAATTTAAACCTACAATGGACACTATCAAAACTGAAGATGGACTTGTTTTATGTGATGGAAAAAAGTCAAAGATAGATGGAATCAATATTGTTCCAACCTATACAAAAAGAATAAAGATGTAACAACAACATTAATTAGACTCAATGACAGCGAAGATGAACCACCGCCACTGCTAGACAAAGTTATAAAAGCCATAAAAGAATTAAAGAATAACAAGAGCCCGGGAATAGATGAAATAACAGCAGAACTAATCATGAATGCTGGCGAAAGTGTTGAATACTTCGTCTACAAACTTTGTACGAAAATTTGGAATGAAAGAAGATGGCCAGAAGACTGGGTAAAATCAGTCTTTACTCCCATACCTAAAAAAGGTGACGCACTCCAATGCAACAATAATAGGACAATTGCATTAATAAGTCACAGCAGCAAAATTTTATTGAAAATTATTGCTGAAAGAATGAAGTTAAAGTTAAGAGAAGAAATTGCATACGAACAAGCAGGTTTTCGCCCTGGAAAAGGTACCAGAAACCAGATTCTAAATCTGAAATTGATCATAGAGAAAAACAGAGAACATCAGAAAGACCTATACCTGTGTTTCATCGATTACTCAAAAGCTTTTGATACTGTTGATCACGATATCCTCTGGAATAACATGAACGATATGAAATTTCCAAAACACATCATCCAACTAATAAAAGCCATGTATGACCAACAACAAGCAACTGTAAGAACCACTTATGGGTTAACAGAATGGTTCGAAGTCAACCAAGGAGTAAGACAAGGTTGCATTCTGTCTCTGCACCTTTTTAATATATATTCGGAAGCAATTATGAGAGGTGCTCTAGAGAATTTTGAAGGAACTGTAGATGTTGGAGGATACAAAATATCAAATCTAAGATACGCCGATGATATAGTTTTAATTGCCAGCAGTATCAACAACTACTAGATAAAGTTAGAGAAGCAAGCGAATTGCAATTGCGTCATATGGTTCTGAGTGTTGGGTGCTGAAGAAGATAGACAAAAAAAAGGTCAATAGTTTTGAAATGTGGTGTTACAGACGTGTACTACGTATTAACCTGGACAGAAAAGAAAACGAATGATGAAGTGCCGAGAAAAATAAATCGTAAAGACCGGCTCTTGGACATCTTGAACAAAAGGAAACTAAAGTTTGTTGGTCATGTGATGAGAAGTAAAAGTATTGAGAAAAACTTGCTGACAGGGATGGTGATAGGAAACAGAGGAAGAGGCAAACCGAAGACAAGACTGAGCGACATCAAAGATATTTTGCGGGCTGTCGATGGTACAAGTGGAAAGAAAAGCGCAAGATCGAGTTGAGTGGCGAAGGATGGTGGAGAGGTCCACGGCTGCTCAAATATGAGCATACCGTTATTGATGATGATGATATTTATATATATTTATATATATATATATATATATATATATATATATACATATATATATATACATATATACATACATACATATATATACAATAAGGTTAATAATTGGTCGATAAGATGCCTCGCCTCAGCGAAGGAGACAAACGAAATCTTCGGCCAAAGTTCCGAGAGAAAAATCTTCGCTTAACTTCTCCTTCAGTTGGAGTCCGTCTACAGAATTTTTTTTTTTCTTTTCTCTTTTCCATTTCTTCTACTTCTATTCTTCGGTTTACTTAACTCTGCTTCTCTCTGCCGCTCTCTCTCTCTCTCTTTTAATCGTTTTGAGCGATAGAATATGAAAACGAGATGAAAATCTGTGTTGCTTGTTTGTCTTCTTTTATACTTGTTTCCCTTCTTTGCATCTTTTTTCTGTTTTCTTTACGTTGTTTCTCACTTTCTTTCTCGCCCTGTTGCTTGCCACTCAAAAAGAAACCAAGACCTCCAAACACTCTTGAATGTTTTTAGCACAATTACAAGCGAAAATTGTTATAGTGAGAGCTATAATGTACGTGTTCTGCAATCCAGGCCATTTAGATTAATTACGTTTTTTTTACTGTTGATAACTTTTGTGATTAGTTATGGAGGGGCCATATCATCATCAATGACAGCGATAAAATGCACCTTTTCAATATTGTAAACATGACTCGTTTAGCTGCCTCTCCCCTCCCCCCTCAAAAAAAGCACCAGAATAAAAAATATTCAGTGACAATTTTCGGGTCAGGCCATAAATTCACGATCAGGCATTAAGAGGGGGAGGCGGGTCCCCAGGCGAGACACATTTATAAACTATACCTTTACTGAATGTTTCCCCGAAATGTTCATGCTAAAGGTGGTGATGGTGATGAAAAAAAAATGATAATGCTAACAATAATTCATACATTGACAGCAACGATAATAATAATAAAGATTTTTAGTATCATTCCTGAAGCACGTGAATGATTTTACATACAAAAATAATACACACAGTCGTAAACACTCATGATATGATGGAATGCAAACACATTATTATGAAATGAGTTACAGATGACATTAATGAGAACTCTGAATGTTTACATGATTATCAACATTTTTCCCAGATTACATTTCAGAAATGACGAATAACATTTAAAAGGGGAAATGTTCACCTCGAAAAAGCGTGCGTGCGTGCGTGCGTGTGTGTGTGTGTGTGTGTGTGTGTGTGTGTGTGTGTGTGTGTGTGTGTGTGTGTGTGTGTGTGTGTGTGCGCGCGCGCGCTCATGTGTGTGCGTCCTTATAACAAAATTCGCGTGTCGTGAAGCTCCTTAATCATCACTAATTGATATGACAGATCAACCCCCCTCCGTCCCCCTTCCGCTCCGCCGAGGCGAGTCCCGAGGGAGGCGCAGGCCGAGGCATCGACTACATCTCGGCGGAAATGGACCGATTTGGACCAAGTGCGGTCGGGTCAGGATTTTAGGAGCCTGTGTCACGCTGTGTGGCTCGGAATTACTCGTTCGTTTCTTGACTAGATGTATACACACACCCACACACACACACACAAACAAACAAACAAACAAACAAACAAACACACACACACACGAATCCGTACGTGGCGTCCTCGCTGTACTCTGCCTTGCACACGGGTGCAGCGGCGGTGCAGACCTTTCTTCTCGCAGAAAGGTCAGCCTTCCCGTCAGTGCAGCTGGCAGTGTTCTCCTCCGTGCCACAGGGGAGGGGGGTGCGACCCTTACGGCCGTGCGTCTACATGATCTCGAGGACGCGAAGGGCAACGCCCAGCAGAGTCCTTGTCTTGGTCCACTCCGAAATCCTTCCTCAGAGAAGGGATGTCGGCCGGCTTCAGCTCGACGCCCTGGCCGTCCTGCAGACGAAGGAGCTCGTCGACGGCCGCAGGGATCATGGCGACCTCGAAGCTCTCGCCAAGGTTCTTCTTGAGGCCCTTTCTGGCTCGCTCGAGGCCGAGCACCAGCTTCTCGCGGCTAAACTTATCTATTTGAGCCACGGCAGCGAGCTTTCTAAATCGCTGGCTTCAAATCTATGTGACCAGCAGTGGCGCAGGGGCGGCGACGGGAAACGCGTCTGCCCTGTACGAATGCCATCAGGCTGATGCCCTCAGACTCAGTGTGCATGCACGGCAGCATTTGTGTGTGGCGCGATTTTGCATTTAAAAATATATACATTTATAAATTCCACTGTTTTCTAGATCAAATAATCTACTACGGGAGTTTTCCTTGTATGGAAAATATTTTCAGCAGGGAGAAAAAGAGAAAAATAATTATTTTTGCGAATAGAAGTCTCAGTTCCGTTTTATAGACCTGGTGAGAAACTTTCCACTGAAGCCTGATTTTGAAAACAAATCTCCCTAAATTTCGAATGTAAAAAGAAGGCGAAAAACATGTCAGGGAAGCAGAATATATAACTAACTGCAGCAGAGAGAGAATAACGAGTTATAGTGAATTATAGTGCGTAAAGAGTGAAATACTTAAATGAATGGTTTGTTACGATAATCCACACATCTGTGCTGAAAATGAATCAATGCATATATTTGATGTTCGTCTTCCTCTCTCTATATCTATCTATCTATCTATCTATCTATTTATCTATCTTAAATACAGATATATACAACTTTACAAACATACAGCTGAATCTATATATACATACATATTCAGTTGCGAGAAGTGAGATCGCACACCTGCGCTGTGTACTCTCCACGTTGCGTTGAGCAGAACTTGGCATCTGGCGTATGTTCTTGTTATCATGAGCCTGATGTATGTTTGCCCCGTGGAATATCGGCCTGTCCATCGTGTTATGTTTATACGATTACCTATAAGGCATACGATAGGGAGATATCATACACACGCATATGCATGTGCAGATGCTCGCGCACATGCATACACACGAAAAATAATATTAATGTTAATAAAAATCTCACACACACACAGTTCAGCACGCACATACGCTCACATATAGACATCCCTTCCCTTATGCGCTAATGTGCTTTAGCCTCAGTTCCTTTATCAATGAAATGTGAAAATCCCGCACGCTGACGTCAGGATCGGAAGCGTTCTCTCGCGGGCGACGCAGCAGGCGAGGGAGGCAGAGGAGGCGCCCCAGGAGGAAAAGAGCGAACTGCTCGGAAGTGATCGTAGTTGTGTATGAACGATTGAACTGCGAAGGAATGATTGTTATTGTTCTCGAACCTTTCGAACTGCTCTGGAATGATTGTGCTTGTGATTGTCTGAGAACAACGCAGGAGAACCCCCCCCCTACCGACACACACACACACACACGCTAGGAATCCACCTGGATGCCACCAAGGGGGCCCCGCGCCGACCGGGAAAACTTTAGGAAGAATGATATATGCATTATATATATATATATATATATATATATATATATATATATATATATATATATATATATTATATATATATATAAATTTTAGGAAGAATGATATATGCATTATGTATACATCATCATCAATAACGGTATGCACATGTTTGAGCAGCCGTGAACCTCTCCACCATCCTTCGCCACTAAACTCGATCTTACGCTTTTTTCACTATACATCGACGCCCGCAAATATCTTGAATTGTCGCTCAGTCTTGTTTCGTTGCCTCTGCTCTGTTTCCCATCCCATCCTTCAGCAAGTTTTTTCAATACTTTACTCCATTAAAACCATCGACCAAGATGTCCAAC
>NW_023641294.1:0-10624 GCF_015228065.2 Penaeus monodon
TAAATTTTAAATATATATTTATATATTAATATATAATATATATATATTAATATTATATAATTATTATATATTATATATATCTTTGTTTTTTTGGTTTTAATTGGGTGTGGTGTGTGTTTGTTTGTGTTGGGTTTTTTTTGGGGGAAATTTTTTTGGTTTTTTTTGGGTGGGTGGGTTGGGGGGGGGGGGGGTTTTTTGGTGGGGTTTTTTTGGTTGGGGGGGGAAAAGGGAAAGAGGTTTTGTTTTTTTTTTTTTTTTTTTTTTTTTTTTTTTTTTTTTTTAAAAAAAAAAAAAAAATTTTTTTTTGGGGGTTGTTGTTTTGGGGGGGTATTTTTGTGGGGGTGTAGGGTGTGATTGTGTGTGTTTGATTTTTGTGTGTGTGTGTGTGTGTATTTTGTGTTGGGTGGGTGGGGTGGGTTGGGGGGCGGCGTGCGGGGGACGTCGTGGGGTGTGTGTGGTGTGTGTGGTGTGTGTGCGGCCGTGCGTGGTTGTGTGGTGGTTGTGTGGTGGTGGGGTGTGCTTTTGTGGTGTGGGGCGGGGCCGGGGTGTGTGTGTGGTGTGGGATTGGATGGTGTTTTTCGTGGTGTGTGTGTGCGGGGTTGTTGTGCTGGTACAGTTATGCAAAATACAAATATATATTATAATAATTATATATATTATATAATATATATATATTATATATACATTAAAGCTAAATATTTTTTTTTTCTCAAAACTATGCAACAAGAAATTTCCCCAAGCGATCAACTCCTTGAGAAACAAAAAACGCTTTCCCCCTCCCTGTCCTACTTTTGGGGTTCCTCTCCCCTCTCTCTCTCTCCCTTCTCTTCTTTTTCCCCTCTTTTTTTTCTTTTCTCTCCCCCCTTTTATTCCCCCCCCCCCCCTCCTCATTCAAAATCCTCTCCTCCTCCTCTCTCTCTTCTCTCTCTCTCCTCTCTTTCTCTCTTCTCTCCCCTCTTTCTCTCCTCTCTCTCTCTCTTCCTCGTCGCTAGCCTTTTACTTGCTCTCCTCTCTCTAAGTTTCTCTCTCTCTCTACTCTCCTCCTCTCTCTCTCTCCGCTCCTCGCCGCTCCTCCTCTCGCTCTCTCTCTCCGCTCTCTCCTCTTTCTCTCGCTCTCTCTTTCTCTCTCTCTCATCCTCCCGCCTCCCTCACGCCCTCTCACACCCCCCCCCCTCTCTCGCTCTCTCTCTCGCCGTCTCCTCACTCGCTCGTTGCTCGCTCTCTCATCCGTCCCTCCCTCCATCACTCCACTCTAGGAAACCCACCCCCCCTCTCTCTCCTCTCTGCTATCCTCTCTCTCTCTCTCTTCATCCGCCCTCCTCACTTCCCTGCTAGACACACACTCTCTCTCCTCCTCTCTATATATACTATCTATTTCTATTCTATCTATCTATTTTGTGTATCTCTCATGTCACTATCTATTCTCTAACCATCCCTCCCCCTACCCTCCCTATCATCTATCTCTCGCGACTCCTATTTGCCTCTCCTTCCCCCTCGCCTGTCCACCATTGGAGGACGCAATTCCCGATGGTCCAGATCATAGAACCTGGCGCTACGACCGACGCGAACCAACATAACCACCATCTTAGCACAGGAAACATCCCCGCGAGAAACGTAAGCACGGGCGCTCGTGACTGGAGAGAATGGCTCTCTGCGGATTGTCCTCTCTCCTTTTGGTTTTCCCCTTCTCTCCCTTTCGCCGCCTGTTTGAGGTTGTATGTTCCTGGCTCGGGCTTGTATGCCATTCTGCCTATTTTTATATATATATATATATATATATATTATATATGATATATATAGAATATTAGATATATTATATATTACAATATATATATATTATATCATAATATATATATATATACAAGCCTGGGTGTTTGTGAGTGGTGGTGCTGTGTGAGTTGTGGTGTGTGGTGGTGTGTGTGGTGTGTGTGTGTAGTGTGTGTGTGCCTGTTGTGTGTGTGTGTGGTGATCGCTTTGGGTGTGGTGTGTGTGTGTGTGGGGATGTGTGTGTGTGTGTGTGGTGTTGTGTAGTGTGTGGGGGTGCGGCGTGTGTGTGTGGGGGTGCATACATACATACATGCATACAACCACAGAACACACAAACACACACACACACACACACACCCACACACACACACACACACATATATATATATATATATATTGATATATATATATAGCTTATATTATAGGTATAGTCTAGAGTATATATATATAGATATATATATATCCTATCTTTTTTATATATATATATATATGTGTGGTGTTGTTGTGTGTGTGGGTGTGTGGTGTGTGTGTGTGTGGTGTGTGTTGTGTGTGGGTGGGGCTGTGCTGTGTAAAACACACACACACACATAGTGTACAAATATATATAGATAATATAATATATAGATATATTATATAATATAATATATATAATATATATCTATGTGGTGTGTGTGTGTCGTGTGGTGTGTGTGTGTGGTGTGTGAGTGTGTGGTGTGTGAGTGGTGTGTGTGTGTGTGTGTGTGGTGTAGTGTGTGGGTGGGTGTGGTGTGGGGTGTGTGTGTGTATGTGCGTGCGGCTGGGGGGTTGTGTGTGGGTGGGTGTGGTGTGTGTGGGGTGTGTGCGCGCTGCGCTGTGGGTTGTGTGTCGTGTGTGGTGGCATTACATGCATGCATACATACATTACCACACAAACACACACACACACACACACAACCCACACACATATATAGAGAGTATGTATATAGATATATAATAGCTTATATATAATATATAGAATATTATATACATATATGATATATATCTTATTACATATAGTTAAGTAGACTATATAATATAATATGATAAATGATATATATATATATTATATATAAATGTGTGTATGTGTGAACACACACACACATATGACTAATATCAGATATATATATATGAGAGATATATGAGATATATATAAGAGAGATATATATCTATATGTAATATAGATATATATAATTATAATGTGCTTTGTGTTGTGTGTGTGTGTGTGTAACTGTGGTGTGGGGTGTGTGGTGTGTGTGCCTGTTTGTCTGTGTGTGTGTGTGGTTTGTGTGTGTGTATAAAAACACACACACACACACACATATGTTGTGTAATATTAATATATACATATATATATCTATATATATATATATATAATATATATATATATTTATATCATATATACATATGTGTGTGTGTGTGGTGTGTGTGTGGGTGTGTGTGGGTGTGGTGTGGTGGGGTGTGGTGCTTGTATGTGGTGTTGTAAAGATAATTTGTTTATATATGTGTTTATAATATATTATTAATGGCGCGGTGGCCGAGGTGTAGAGCATAGGACACAGACTGCACGACTGTTCCCTCGATTGTACCCGGCCACTGGGTAGGCAAAGCCAAGCAGTGACGGTTCCCAGAACTGAGTAATAGAGGATAGGACGATAAAAACACTGGGCTAAGGCAACAGCAAACCAACGCTCTAAAATTGCCCATGAAAATATGGAAAAATCCATGATCGCCAACGTCCTGTAGGGCAGGGTACTTGGAAAAAAAAAAAAAGAAAAAAAAAAAAAAAAAAAAAAAAAAAAAAAAAAAAACTATTATTATATAAAAATATATATAAAGATATAGAATAATATATAATATATAGATTATATGTATATTTATAGAAGATGTGTGGTTAGGGGTGTGTTGGTGTTGTCGTGTGTTGTGTGGGTGTTGAGGGTTGGGTGTGTGTTTGTATAAAAGAAAGATACATACATAATATATATATATGTATTTTGTTTTTTTTTTTGTATATATATATATATATATTATATATATATATATACATATATATATATATATCTAGTATATCTTATATATCAGAGTGGTAACGTCATGGGCCCCATATCTATCGGGATTAAATATGAAAATAAGAGGGAATCTTTAGCTTGGACCTGAAACCTTCTAGAGACAGGTGTCAATAAAAATGGGGTCAGTGTACGGCAACGGAAACAACCCTGAACGATCTTTTTCTCCTGTGTTTAGTGCAGACCCATCTAAGGAAAGGTCCTTCACTCGCGAAAAAGCTGGTTGGAGTGAACAGAGGCATGGGGAAAAGGAAGCCAAAGAGGACCTGTCGTAGGATCAGGAAAACTAGAAGAGGCATATATATGTATATATAATAGTTATATATATATATCATATATAGATATATATAGATCTATATATATACATACAGTAATATAATATATAATATGATACAGATAATGTAAGTCAGATATATATATATATATAGATATATATATAAATAATGGTAGAGTATATAATATTCCTCTTCCACTAGAGAGAAATTATATATATATTATATAGATTCTATACTAGAGATAATATAGAATAGATATACATATATATAATCAATATACTTACATGATAATATATATTATATATAATAGATAGATATAGTATAAGATATAGATATAGATAAGATATAGATATATAGATATATAATATATATATAGGAAAAGTAAATCCAAAATCACAGGGGGGAAGGTAAGGCTAATGAGACTCAAGCAAAAAAACGAACAGAAAATCAAGAAAAGAGGAAAACATCAGCGAAAAGCAGAGAAGCTTCGTCGAGAAATGCTCTGAGACAAGGAAACGAGCGAAACAGGAGTCCTGAGAGCCTGGAGGGGTCCATCACAGCTCTGCTCCCTTCAACTAATCCTGGTTTCGGCGACCGGGCAGAGAGCAGCGAAAAACCGGTCCATAAGGAAAACGTTCTCGGCATAATCGCACTAGCGTAAAAAGCAAGCTAAAGCCATATTAAGTTTTGAGGCCGAATGGTACATAAATCGTTAAAGGGACTTTATCACCAAAAACGCACAAAACTTGGCTCCGCGGCAGACCAGAGGTTTAGACGCAAGTCTTACCCCCCTCATCAGCCGGCTACACGGAGGTCCCTCTCCCTCTGTGCACACGCGTTGTTTACGGATTCGGCGACGGGGTTACTCGTCTCTAGGCGCATGTGGTTTGTGTGATTAGTGGCTTGCTCAAGGCGACCCGTGCCTTCGCTGCTGCGTTTCGTGTGGACGCGGCTCTGCCATGGAACTTGGCTTCTCTGCATGGAGGATGGTCTATGAGGGACTTATACACAACACACCACAGAGATATATATATATATATATATATATATTAATATATTATATATATACTAGATAGATATATATAATAATAGATACATGCAGACATGATATCTAGTATATATATACAATATTATGTATGTAGGTGTTGATGTATTAATATATATAATAGATAATATATAGATATATATATAAGATATAGAGATATTATATATTACTGTATATAATATATACCTATCTAATATTATATATATATATATATCTACGTATAACACAGATATGTTAAACGATACCTACCATATATACATCACTCGACATATATATAAAATAGATATATATATAATTAATACAATAGTATATATATAATATAGCTAGCATAAAGAGTATATATATATATTAATAGAACATATAGATATATATATATAATCATATATATAATATACTAATGTTGCGGTGTGGTGGTGTGTATGTGTTGATGTGTGGTGTTTGTGTGTGGTGTGTGGGTGCCTGTGGTGTGTTTTGTGTGTGTGTGGTGAGTGGTGTGTGTGTGTGTGTATTGTGTGGCTTGTGTGGTATATATATATATAATACATATAGATATATATATATATATATCGATATGAATATTATAGTACATATACTATATATATTAATATATATATATATATAATATATTATAATATATATATAATTATATATAGATATATGCATCTATAATATGTATATCTATATATTTACATATATTATATATACTTATATATATATATATATATATACATATAATATATATAATATATATATATTATATATGTGTGTGTGTGTGTGTGGTGTGTGTGTGTGTGTGTGTGGTGTGTGTGTGGGTGTTTGGTATGTAATATATACAAAGATTGCACTATTATACCGATATATATAATTATATAATAATAACGTATCTATAACAGACACATGACTATTTATATATATGTAGATATAAACATAATGTAGTATGTATGGGTGTGTATATGTATATATATATATATATATATATAATAATATATATATAATAATATATATATACAGATAGTATATACTACAATTATATATAATATAAGATTATCATATAATATATATATATATATATAATATATATATATATATAGATAGAGAGAAGAAGCTAGATTAGATAGTAGATTATAGATATAGATTATATATGTGTGTGTGTGATGTGTGTGGGGGGGGTGTGGTGGTGGTGTGCTGTGAGAGAGTGGGTGTGTGGGTGTTGGTGTGTATAGATGGATATATATAGAATATATTATATATATATTATAGAGATATATACACACACACACACACACCACACACACACACAAACACACACACACCACACACACACACAAACACACACACACACATATGATATATATATATAGATATAGCATATATATAAATATAGACTATATATAATGTATATGAGAATATATGATATATAGATATATATATTATATATAGTATTATATATAGATACCATACCAAAAACATAATACCAATATATATATAGATATATATATATATATATCAGATATATAAATATAGATATCATATATATATATATAATATAATATATATAAAAAAAACTGCTTCGGTAGTAAGGTTGGTCCTAAGGAGTAAGCGAGCAATCCCCGGCCACTATGCTCCCAGACCACTTCGGACCAGAGTTTCGAACCATTGTCCGGGTCAAATCATGGGATAAATAGTTTAAGGTAGAGGGACTCTTTGGTGGCTACAAATTCTAGAGCTAGTGTGTCAATTAACTGTCCGGAAGAAAACGGGAGAAACCACCTGAAGATCTTCCCTTTGTCTAGATGGCAGACATCCGGAGGACTCCCTACGAAAACCTCGTTTGATTCTCAACGAAGACTCGTGTGTGTGTGTGCATAATGTATGCTGTACGCACACAAGCAAAATAAAAGACTAAAGTAACAGTTTACGCAAAACAAGGAAAGAAAGATAAAAGAAACAACACACTTCGAAGTCACACTACACGTTAGAGATTAGAAAATCTCCACCAGTGTTTATCATAGTTTTTAATAGGTAAAGCACGAGGAGCTGCTACTTACCAACTTTATAGAAGATCTTTAGCCACTCAAGAGGAAGCGAGTAATTACCTTTGGAGCAAGGGGGCTCATTGAACGCTTTGCACCATTATCTCCCCTGAGGCTTTGATAAACACAAGTAGCATTAACTGTGCAAGGTCAGTATTTATCCAAGGGATGTACCTTGTTATGTAGTAAACCAAGAGTAAGAAATATGTATGAGGGTAAAAGGTATTTAGGTTAGTTATTGTAATAAAATTATGAAGACCAAGTGTTTAATAGTTTTTTGCCAATATATATGTATATATATTATATATATATATATATTATAATATATATATATATATATATATATATATATATATATGCATATATATATATATATATATTGTATGTATGTATATATATATATATATATATATATATATATATATATATATATATATATTATATATATATATATACCCCACCAACACGCACACACACATACATAAATAACAAAAACAACCACAACAATAATAATAATAATATCAATAATAAGGATTTTGATAATAACAGCAACAATAATGCTAATAATAATAATGATGATAAAAATAAATAATGATAATGATAATAATAACAATAATAATAAAATAATAATAATAATAAAAAATAATAATAATAATAATAAATGATAATAATGATAATAATAATAATAATAACAATAATAATGATCATAATGACAATAAAACAATAAGCAATAAAAACGATGATGATGATAAAAAGTATGACAATATTTATGATAATGATGATGATGATGATGATGATGATGATGATGATGATGATGATGATGATGATGATGATGATGATGATGATGATGATGATAATACTGGTGATAACAATAATACTGATAATGATGTTGATAATAATAATAATAATAATAATAATAATAATAATAATAATAATAATAATAATAATAATAATAATAATAATATATCAATACTGATACCAAAAAATACTAAAGGTAACGATAATGATAATGATAACAGTAATAAGATAGTTATTATTATCATTAAAATTATTATTATCGCCATCATTATTATATTATTGTCTTATTATCATTATTATTATTTTTATCATTTCTATTATTATCTTTATTTTATCATTATTATTATTATATTGTTATTATTATCATTTTGTTTTCATCATTACTATCATTGTTATTATTATTATTATTATCATCATCATCATCAACCTCATCCTCATCCTTATAAAAATCATCATCATTTAATTTATCATTACCGTTATTTTTCATTATCATTATAATTATTATTACATTTTATTATTTTTTTTTATAATAATTATTATTATATTTATTATTATTTTATTATTTTTAATTATTATCATTTTTTATTATTATTTTTTACTATTACTTTCTACTATTATTATACTACTACTACTGCTGGGGCTGCTGCTGTACTATTACTACTACTTTCTGGGTATTATTGGGATTATTTGGGATAATTTTTAAACATTTTCATTTTTATTATTATTAATTTTAAAAATTTTTAAATTTTTTTATTATTATTTTTTGTTTATTATTTTTTTTATCAAAATTTTTTTTTAAAATTATTATTTTTATTGATAAAGGGCAAAACATTGTAATACAAAAAAAACAACGGGAAGGACAATAATAATAAAACAAAGCAAATAGTCACTATTAATGATAATAAAAAAAAAATAAAAGGGTTTTGAAATAATAAAAAAAATAATAAAACCCCAACAATAAAAAATAACCAAAAAACAACAAAACAACAACAATGGGTAAAAAAAAAATGATAATAAAAATAATTTTAAAAATAAAAGTTTTAAAAATGGGGAAAAAAAATAAATTTTTAAAAAGATAAAAAAACAAAACAATAAAAAAAGATTATAATAAAAATGAAAAGAGCCCCTTTAAAAAAAAAAAAAGTTTAGTAGAAAATAATGATTTAAATTTTATTTTACAATGAAACAATATTTTAAAAAATAAAAACCAATAATAATAATAATGATTAAAAAATTTGTAATTAAAAATGAGAAAAATTTAAAAAAATAATAATAATATTATTTTATTATTATTAAACATTTCTTATCATTATTATTTTTATTATTAATTTTATTTTATTTTTATTATTATGTAAAATTTTTTATTATTATTTTTATTATTTTTTAAAATTATTTTTATTTGGGGGTTGTTTTTGTTGTTATTATTAAGGGTTTTTCTATTTTAAAGGGTGATGATGATGATTATAATAATGATAATTTAAAACTTTTTATTTTCACCCACCCTACTACTACTACTAAAATAAAATATATATATAAATACTACTACTACTTACCAGTACTTTTAACTAGGCCCCTTTTTACTAAAAAAAAAAATTTAAAATAATAACAACAATAATTTTAGGGTAATAATAACTTTCATCATCATCATCCTCATCATCAAACATCATATCATCATCATTTATCATCAACATATCATTTTCATCATCATCTCAATTTATAATTAATAAAATAATAATAACCATGATAATAAAGATAATACTGACAAGAATGAAAAAAAATAAAATAAAAATAATAATAAAACAACAAAAATAAAAAATAATAATAATAATTTATTATTTTTTTATTATTATTATTTTTACCATTATTTAAAAATATTAACGATAATGATCATAATAATCAGTTCATGATTAAATAGTAGTATTATGATGATAATGATATCAAAAAGATGGTGAAAATTAGAAAAAAAAAAAGAAAAAATAAAAAAACGTGATAATGGTAATAACATTTTAATAATAATAATAAAAAATAATAATAAAAATAATTAATTTAAAAAAATATATATTAATAAAATAATATAATAAAAATAAAATAATAATAAAATAATATAAATAAAATTATAAAAATAAAATAATGATAAATAAAGAAAATATAAAAAATATAAATCAAAAGATAAAAAATTAAAAAAAAAATAATGATAATAAAAATGAAGATAATGGGATGTATTAAAATATAAAAAAGATAATGAAAATAATAATAAAAATAACACAATAATAATGAAAAATTAATATTAAAAGATAAAAAAATAATAATAAAAATTTATTGTAAAAATAATAATAATAATAACACAAACTGTTATTTAATAGTATAAAGATAATGATAAAAAAAAATAATATAATTTAATAACAAATTATAAAATATATAAACCCGAATAAAAAAAGTAAAAAAAAATTAAATAAGTTTTAAAAAAATGATGAGATGATTGATGAATGATATATATGGGGGATGATGATGAGTGGTGATGGGATGATGATGATGTGATGATGGTGATATGATGAGGATGATGGGATGATGATGGTAATGGGGTGATTGATGATGAGGATGTGGTGATGATGATGAGGGGTGATG
>NW_023641297.1:7500-10622 GCF_015228065.2 Penaeus monodon
AAAAAAAAAAGGGGGCATTTAAAAAATAATTTAAAAAAAAAAAAAAAAAAAATCATCGGCCCTTTTTTTTAACGGTCGTAGTGCTGTAAAACCCCCCCCCCCCAACCCGGGCAATCTTTCTCTCCCCTTCTTGGCCTTGTGTCATGGTCCCGGTTGCCCATTAGCCCGGTCAAACGAACCCCCAAAACCCCGGGGCCCCCCGGTCGATTTGGGGGGAAACCCTGGTAGGGTAGAACCGGAATTTACCCCTGTCGGGGACCGGCCTTTCAGAATATGGGGCTACGACGGGGACTTTTGCGTATACGGCGCTGGACGGGGGCCCCCGGAAAAGGGGCAGGGGAAAGGGGATGCGCAAAAGGACGGGAGGTGGATGAGGACGCGGCCCTGGGGTGGGCGTCTACGTTGGGGCCCTTTAAGGGATTTCTCCGGACTTGGGGGTGGACAAACCCTTTAGGTGGGCAGGTTCCCATCAGCGCCCCCGAGGGCGGGCGAGGGTTGTGGCAGGCCGGTGACAAACTATAAATAGTGAAAACTGGGGCCTGAGCCGGGGTGGGCAATTTTCCTTAATCAAGGATTTGGCTAACAGCGTGAAAATCTATAAAAAGTGAAATTTTGGGCCCGAGCCCGGGGTGGGCAACCATTAAAAAGGAGTTTTTGGGTAGGCAGCTGCTGGGCCCCCCTGGGTTGACCCCCCTTCGGCGAAAAGAGAAACGCCTGGAGGGGGTAGCCGAGGGGCAAAAAATTTGCCCCCACGCCCCCAGGGGTGGAAATGACCCAAAAAATACCCGAAGAGTCAGTTCCCCAGTCCGTTCCCTTTAACCCCGCACACCCTTCCCCCCAACCCCTAGGATTTTGACGCCCCCCCGCCACGTTTTACCGCCCAAGATCCCTTTTAATCTGCGTGTCTTGTTCCCCCAATAAGTGAGGAAAAAAGATACTGATTTTTCCCCTGGACCCGCCAAATAAATTTGTGGGGTTCTAAATAAACATTTAAAATTTGAGACCCTTATATTTATAAATATTAATATAAAGGGATATATATATATAATTTTTTAAAAAATATATAAAATATATAATATATAATATATATTTTAATTAAATATGAAATTATATACATATAATATATATATTTTATTTTTATTAATATATATATATTATATATTTTATAAAATATATATATATATATATATATATATATTAAATATAAAAATTTTATTTTATATTTTATATAATATTATATATATAAAATTTATTTTAAAATATATATATAAAATATATATATATATATATAAAATATAATACATATATTTTATATAAAAATATATAATTTTATATATTAGATATATTTATATATATATTAATTTTCCCTTTTTGGGATAAATATAAAAATATAAAGTTTTACATATATATGTAAATATATATAAAATAAAATTTGATATATATAAATATAATAAAATTTTTAAAATAATATATATATATATATATGTTGGTGTGTGTTTTGTGTGTGTGTGTGGGGTGTGTGTGTGGTGTGGTTTTATTTATATATATTGTACAAAATATAAATATTTTATATATTATATATTTAAAAAATTTTTATATATATTTATATAATTAATATTATATATATATATTTTTCTTAAATTTTTATAAGTTATATATATAAATAAGATTTTATATTATGAATATATGATATATATTTAAAATCATAAAATATGGTATATATAGATATATATTATGTATTTAATATATATAAAATAATATATATTATAATATATATAATATAATTTTATATTTTTATTAAAATATAAAATATTGTGTGGGGTGTTGGGGTGTGTGTGTGGGTGTTGTGGGGTGAGTGGTTTTTTGATTTTTGTGTGTGTTGTCTTAAAATATAATTTTTATTAAAATAATTTATTAAATTTATAAAATATATATTTTAAAGATAAAATATATAATATGTGTGTGTGTGTATAGACATATAAAATAATAATATATATAAAATTTTTTATAAAAATATAAAATATAAAATAATTTATATATCTATTATATATATAATAATATATATATTTTAAAAAAATTAAAATGCACAAAACACAACACCAAAAATATATATATATACATTAATTTTAAGGATATTTTATTTAAAAATATTATATTTTATATATATATTAATATTATATATATATATATAATATATATTTATATATTAAAAATATAAATTTTGGGAGAAAAAAAAACACACACAACATACACACACAAACACACACCACACCGCACATACACTACACACAAACACAACACACCCCCAAAACATATTATAAAATTTTATATAATATATATAAAAATATAAAATATATATATATATATTTTAAAATATATTATATATATATATATATATATATTAGTACAAAAACAAAAACACACACAAACACAAAAACACACAAACACAAACATGTATGTATTTATGTTATATTATATATATATATATATATATATATATATATATATATATATATTCATATAATATATATATATATATATATACATATATATATATATATATATATATATAAATAATATATAAATATGTATATACATACATATATATATTATATATATAATATATATATATATATATATATATATATATAAATATTTATATATACATATATATACACACACACACAGATATGTGTGTGTGTGTGTGTGTGTGCGTGTGTGCGTGTGTGTGTTTGTGTATGTATGCATATATATATAATATATTATATATATTATATATATATATATATATATATATATATATATATATATATATATATATATATTATATATTATATGTATGTATGATATATATTATGTATGTATATATAAATTTACTTATTATATAGCTATATATATAATATATATGTATATATATATATTTATATATATATATATATAATATATATATATATATAATATATATATATATATGACGTACAGACACCACACACACACCAAACAACAAAACACACACACACACACACAACACACACACACACACACACACACCACACACACACACACACACAACACACACACACACACACACACACACACCAACAACACACATAAAATATATA
>NW_023641298.1:2500-7500 GCF_015228065.2 Penaeus monodon
GTGTGTGTGTGTGTGTGTGGTATTATGTAATTGTATGTATTACACACACACCACACACACAACCCACACACACCCACACACCACACACACACCCACACACACCCTCACATCCAACCACACACACACACGCACACACACACACACACACACACCACATATATATATATAATTATATATTATATATATATATATATGTATATAGTAATATATATATCTAATATATATATATTTTCACGGTTTTGCAATATCCACCTAATTAATAAAAAAAAAAATATCCTTTACGTTCAAAACTTTAAAAGTATAAAAATAAATCGTAACAGATTCCTATCAATAGTATGGTAAATGATTGTATAGTGGTGAAGTGTATTAAGGAATGGGAAACTAAGCGTTTTTTCGCAGGGTCAACAGCGTGACATCACGGCAGGAGGCCTAGTTGCGCGGGAAGATGGTGAGGTGGTGATGTGGCGAACAAGCGACGACAGACGGATGGGTGCGCTCCACCGCTCCACGCTACCTATACGAAGTCAACCTAACCCTGGACGAGACTAATGCGAAGCTCCTGAACCCTCCCTCTGCCCTATTCATTAGACTTCCAATATAAAAAAAAGAACTAAATAACAAGCTTTATTTAAAAATCTTTTATTTGGCTTCCAAATTCCCAGAAAGGCACAATTCCAAGAGTCGTCTCGTAAACAGAGGCAAGACTCGATACTAACATTTGGCGCCCGAACAGGGACGACCCTAACGGTGAAAAGTCCTTTTTAAATGGAATTTGGTATATGGAGACAGAAAAGCTACACCAAATCGCGAAGTCTGGGGCTCACCGTGCGTAGGATTGGCCCATGTTTCATAAAAGAGGTATTCATATGAACGGGAGAAGGAGGCGCAGCAAGAGAAGAAAGGAAGGAAAAAGAGACATGGAAGCAGAAAGAGATGATGATGAAGAAAATAGGAGAAATTTGAAACTAGCAAAATAGAAGCGAATTAAAAGAGAAGAATTGGAAAAGGCAGCTGTAGTTAAAAAGAGAGTTCCCTGTGGTGATGATGTGACAATCACAACACTGGGAACACTAAGGTAAAGTACCCCAAGGCTAACATATTCATGACAAGTGTGATAACATTGATGCTATCTTCAACGTTTGAAAGGTTGCTAGTGCGATTGGGCCTGAAAAGTGTGGGCTCTCAGTTTAGCTTCCTTATGGCAAGGTAAAGCCCTTGGTATATATCATCAATTAACCCTACAGACGAATAGTTTTGAAACTGGTAAATCGGCACTATTAAAGTGATTTATTGTACTGTTTGAAGGTTTAGAACAAAATTTAGAATTTATTTTTCCATGGATGGAGAACTGCCAACAGCTAATAGCAAGAAGGACAAAACTGTTTGAGAGATGGCTGAGATCGCGGAATGTGTGAAAGGTGATTCTGAGCTTTCAACAATGAGCTGATTGATAAGAAGAGCAATTCTATTCTCATGTGTCGCACCTAAGTTATTCCTGAAAGAACGATCGCTGAAAACTCTCCAGATCTACAGGATAATGCTGACCGACTTCCTCTAAGCCCACGAACCAAGTAATTCCGAGTGACAACGCACAATTGCCCACGGCAGGTATTCCGCCCTCCTCACCCCTCCAGCGCCCAGCATCCCAAAACGGAAAAGGTGCAGTGGGGGCCAGTACTTGCTTTATTTGTATAAAAGGTAACATAGGGCCAGGGAGGTGTTATTTTTAGGGGGCCACCAATGTCCGAGGAACAAACGCAGCCAACCACAGCTGCGGAAGGAGGCACACAAGCTGCACCCGTAAGTTAGTGTTGTACTTGCAACCAGAACTATGTGAAATAGAATCGAGGAAACACAAGTAATGAAAGGAATGATGTAGATGGAGCTGCACTATGTTGGGAGCACTCTAGCCAAAGGTGAAGTTGCAGACTGCCAGAGAGAAAGTTAGTGGAGAAAAGTCGTATACTGAGGGACAGGGATGTTCAACGGTGTTAGTAAGGAGAAGTCTGTTTCCGTCGTCTAAGCTGACTGGAAGGAAGTGGGATAAGGATGGCAAATTCCTGAATATATTATATACCCTGAAAGTAACAATAATTGATGTCCAAACCCCTATTATGCGGGGAGGGGTTGGAGCGCCGTGCTACCACGCCACTGTGTGACCTGATAATGGCGAATACCAGGAGTGAGCACTGTGAAGGCGACGCACGAATGGAAACGTGTGGGACACAAATAGACAGACCACTCAAGAGAGATAAAAAACTTTGGATGGATTCGGATCTTATGCACAAAAAGGTAAGTTTTTTAAAAGGGTTAAAATAATAATTTTCTAAATTTGTTTTGAAGAAGGCCTGCTGTACGACAGGTCACAACGGGAAAAAGACGCGGGATAGCTTGTTGTCCTCAGACGTGTCGCCAAGCTATCCGGTGAGCGGCCCATTCAGGCAATTATGGGAGGCCCTGTTGGGCTAAGCAAACTACAGACAGAATACTGTGCACATTTCTTTTTGGCCGTGTTTACCGTAGCCGTTGACCGCGCTCTGCAGATCATGCTCCGTGTGTCAACGACCGGTGGAATAAGGGGAAGAGTTCCAAGTTCAACTGGGTGACATGCCGCTCATATGGTGACCGTTTTCCCGCATGGCCGTGGTCTGTGGGGCCGCTGAGCCACGATCATCCAAATGGCTCTCGATTATAGTCTCTGACGGCAGTAGATTACGCTACGAGTACCCCACACCGAAGCCGTCGCCCTTCAAACTTGACAACGCCCACAGTAGCAGAGTCCTTGGTACAATTCTTAGCAGGGTAGTGTGCCTAGAGAGATCTTATCTGACAGGGACAGCAGTTAACCTCTGATGTAATGAAAAATTGTATCGCCTGCTTTCATTCAATCTTTAACCACTACACCTACCATGTTATGTGCAATGGCCTCGTTGAAAAATTTTCAGGACCTAAAGAAACTGCTTAAAGGATGTGTGTTTGACACCCAAGAATGGCACCGTTTAACTGGAGCCCCTTCTGTTGCTATCGCCAAGTAACCCCATGGCCAGCACGGGATTCTCGCCGTCGAGCTGATATACGGACAACACTGTTGAGAGGAACCGCTAACGCTGTTTGCCGAACTATGGAACGGGCAGTACGGCTGACGATGAGGTAAAGTCTGCATATGAATATGTGATAGACCTACGATAAAGGTTGAAAATAACATGTAGAATTGCTTTAAAGAATTAAAACAGCGCAGGAGGCGCCCAGTATTACTACGATCGTAACCAGGGATAGCAATATTGCTGTTGGCGAGGCGACGTCTTGCTGACTGTTGCCTACCCATGCCAATAAGCTGTTGTTTCCAGTGGATAGGGACTCGTTTAAGTCCCTTAAGCAGCCTACAAATGGAACAAAGTGGGTGGAGGTAACTGGGCGACCACCCGAGAAATATCACGTCAACTGTGAAGCGTTATGTGTACCGCGAAGGCAAAAGGGAACGGATAAAAGCCCGCCGTCGCCGTGTGGTCCGACGATTTGTCCGTGTTAACTAATTACAATCCAGTTATCACCGGCAGTAGACGGGGAAAGAATGTACATTTGGGTTTGTTTTTGCCAATACTAAATGCCAGACTCCCAGCAGGAAGATTTAAGGGAATTTTAACGCAGTATGAACTGTGTTGCGGATGTTCCAGTAAAACCAACATATAACTGATTAAATAGAGGTGACGTGCCCAATACTATTAGAGTAAAATCTTATCCTTTGCGTTGACAGCTTTAGAGAATGTGGGTGAGAAAGAGCTTCTCGCCATATGATGCAACTTGCATTATCGAGCATCTGACTCCTCGTTTTCGACTCCTATCTTAGTTGTGGCTAAGAAAGACGGAAAACATCATTCGGCTTTGGTTTAGACTTCAGAAGACTTAAACAAAGTTGTTAAATTTTGATTCAGAACATATGTGTGATCCACCATTTTTTTGCCAGACTGGGTCATAGCAGATATTTTTCGAAGATCGACCGGACAAAAGGTTTACTGCAAAATACCTCTTTGAAAGAGATTCTCGGAAGTTACTGCTTTTTCTACCCATACGGTTTGTTTGATTTCCGTCTTGGCCATTTGGCCTGTTTCACGCCCCCGCAGCATTCACAGACTCAGGCGAGGGTATTTGGCGACATGGAAGAGTGGAAACGGTTTTGATGATATCCCTAGTACACTCGGCGACATGAGACATTGTATTTTACTGAGCACAGTGCTGATAACTCCAGCGATGCATAATTTGAAACCAGAGCGACCACCAAATTGCGAGTTAGGTAAGACAAACCTTGGAATATTTGGGACAGATTCGTCGGTGAGGGCAGATTAAACCTACTGCTGAAAAGACTATTAACATCATAGATACTGCCCCCACCTACGAGTAAAAGCAAGTTAGGTCATTCCTTGGGTTGTCTGCTCCTATCGCCGCTATATTGAGGCAACTTACTCCAGCATCGCCGCGCCCTGACGGAGCTGGTTGGAAGAGGGCCCCGTCCAAGTCGCGCGGCGCGAGGAGGCATCAGCACGGCATGTTGACAAGTTGAAGTATGCGCATGACATATAAACCTGTCCTCTTAAACTTTCCAAACATTAATAACTCCTTTTTCCTCAGACAGAACGCTTCGGAAGTGGGCTTGGGATCAGTACTTTTACGGAAGATTCTGGTGAAAACTCCCCCGTCGCGTATGCAGCCGAAAGCTGTCTAACACCGAGCAAAATATTCGGTGAGTTGAAACGCGATGTCTAGCGTGTGTGGGCAACCAAAAGTTCTACAAGTTTCTGTACGGGGTCCGCGAGTTCTAGCCTCGCGACGACCACCAACCTCTTCATGTACCTGACCCGGCCAAGTCATTGAACGGTCGCTTGATGAGATGGGGGCGCTAGCTCTACAAGAATCGAAATGATCAATACATTATGATTACGCGAGTGAAAATGTGGTGCAGATTTCATTAAGCAGAAAATCCCACGTAATTTGAAAAAGAGAAA
>NW_023641299.1:7500-10620 GCF_015228065.2 Penaeus monodon
TTGTGGATCCGTTTCAGAAGAATGTGGGTGAGAACTTTGCCTGGTATGCTGAGCAGAGTAATGCCACGGTAGTTGCTACAATCCCAACGATCCCCTTTCCCCTTCAAGAGAGGGATGACCACGCCCCTCAACAGGTCAGGGGAATACTACCGCCAGATGGCAGTCAGGACTGTATGCAGGCCCCAAGCCATAGGTTTACTCCCAGCCTTTAGCAGTTCAGCAGGGATATCACATACGCCTGCAGCTTTCCCACACTTCAGCTTGGAAATCGCCATCCTAACCTCCGTTAGGGTAGGATGTTCCTCGCGAGTTGGTCCGGCACAGCTATTGGACACGCTTGCCCCCAAGCTAAAAAGTTGGAGGGTCTCCCTGGTACATGCTCAAAATCTAGCCCAACATTCACAAACCCCAACATGATTAAGATGCCCTCCATTCATGATTGGACGCAGTAAAAGCGAGGAGGGCTTGATTTTCAGTTTCTTGGGGCTGTGGGGCAGGGGGGGGGGTATTTCAAAGAAAGGGCCTGCAACCTCCCCCAATTGACACGCTTCAGTGGCCCCCAAATGTCTCCAGGGGAAAATTTTTGCCTTGCCTCGGATCGCAATGGGTGGGGCGCTTTGAGTTTTTTGCGCTTGAGAAACTCCCACAAGTTGGGGGGGTCCTCAATTGTCAAGTTTTGAACGGTCAGGGATGCCAGGGGAAAACCACGGGCACACTCCCCCTACTTAGTCTTCCAAGTAAAACATTGGGTGGCCATGGAAGGAAGAGGAGTTTTGAAGTGGACCATAGGGTACCAAAACCCCACCTTGATCATGCCACGAATCGGCACTCCATTACTCTGAAGGATCCCCCATCGTGTACTATCAAAAATGGTCAATCCCCTTTGGCCCTTTTTCCCCTATCGCTATCCATGTCCACGATGCGGGTTGGGCGTGGTCCCGGGGGCCAGAGACCCCTCATCTCTGGGCCCTAGAAAAATCCCAGAGAATGAGGCTATTCGCGCTGGATTGTATTTTAATTTACTACATATATAATTTTATATATATATATTAATAAATTATAATTATATATGTAATATATAAATATATGTATTAATTATATATATTATATATAATTATATATATATATATTATATATATATATATACATATTAACTTTTAAAATATATATGTGTTATTTATATTTTTATATATATTATATATTATATAATTTTTAAATTTTAAAATATATATATATTATGTAAATAATTTATACTATAACGGGCTGATAATAGTGGTATAACACATTATATATAGTGTGATTTTGGTGTATTATGTAGTTAGAAAATAGAGAGAAATAGATAGATATAGATATGGTACGATTGATGTAATATAGATATAATTCCCCTGTATATTGAAGAGAAACTTGTTTTTATAATACAGTAGTAATAGATATTCTGTATTAAAATACACCATGCGTGTGTGTGTTTGTTTGGGCCCATAAATGTACCTTTCCCGCATGTCTGTCTGTAAGTCAAGTGAACGTTTGCCATACATAACTTACCATGAAAAACCCTTTTTGAACAGTGTTGCTCTTGATGTTACATGAAAAACTTGGCGCAGGCTCAGCGGCGAGGGCGGCGAGGGCGCCCGTATCCTTTTGCGTCGCCGGGGTCGACCCGAGCGCCTGAAAGGGGAAAGGGAAAAATCGGCTTCTCGGGAGGCGGACTTCGAGGGGACCAGACCACGTGTCTCATTGCAAAAAATATGAGGATGCCGGGTCATCATAGGAAGGGAGGAAACATGGATCATGGATGATGGGGGTGGTGATGGGATGATGGTGGGGGTAAGGGGATGAGGGTGGTGGTGATGGGTACGGTGGGGGTGGTGATGGAGATGTTGGTGGTGGTGTTGGGGATGATGTTGGTAGTGATGGGATGATGGTGGGGGGATGGGGATGATGGTGGTGATGGGATATGGGGATGGAGGGTTTGGTGGGGTGGTGATGGTGGATGATGGGGGTGGTGATGGGATGATGGTGCTAATGGGGTGATGGTGGTGGGGATGAATTTGGGATTTACTCGGCCCTAACCCCTTTACTCTCTCTGTCCTCTCTCTCTCTCTTCTCTTCTCTCTGTCTGTCTGGTCTTTCTATCTCTCTCTATCTCCCTCTCTCTTGGGTTTATTTGCTCTGTACACCTCACTTTTTCTCCTGCTCTATTTTCTGTATCCACTACATCTACTACAAACGCTGCCCCATCTACTACATCAGGTCCCATCCACTACACCCTGCCTCACCCACTACATCACTGCCCCCACCCACTACACCAGTGCTTCATCCACTACACCAGTGACCCATCTACTACACCACTACCCCATCCACTACACACTGTCCCATCTACGCCACTGCCCCATTTACTTCATTCGTTGTGTTCGCAACCCCCCCCCCCCTCACCCCACCATCCCCCAGATCGCCGACTGCGCTTGTGCCGAGTTTCCGGCGCTCCCCGAAGCTACGTCAAGGGCTACTTACGAGGCGGGCGTTGCGGGTCGAGGGAGCCATCGTAGCCGTTGGGGCGTAACTTGTGGTTGTTGCTGAAGCGTTGGCGGTTTTCCTTGCAGCAGGGTTTGGGGCTGCGGGTAGCAAGTGAGCTCGCTGTGGCCTTGCTGCACGGGAACAAATTGGGGGTTGTAATTGGTGTGGCTTACCATATGTTTTAAGCCACACCAATTTCAACCCCAGGCCCCAGTTATGAATCATATCCAGTGCCAAATTTGGGTGCGATTTTGCTGAGAATTTCTGCATTATTGCTGAATGCCATAATGCACAATCAAACAGCGTACAGTGAGTATTTAAGATTCTGAGGAGGAGCTGGGAAGATGTCATTAATCATACATAGAAATAATGTTGGTGACAAGACACTTCCTTGTGGGACCCCGTTTGCCTGGACAAAAATTCCGAAAAAGTGATATTGTTTAGAAAATAATCTGACAGCAAACGTTCTGTCAGAAATGAATTTTGAATAAAACAAGGCAATTTCCACGTATCCAAAAGCATAAGTTTTCTAAGTAGGCCATATCGCCATGTCATGTCGTAGGCTTTTTCTATATCTACAAATTTTAACTGAAATAAAAAAATAGA
>NW_023641300.1:0-10619 GCF_015228065.2 Penaeus monodon
TATTTTTTTTTTTAAAAAAATTATTATTTATTTTTTTTTGTTTTTTTAAACATTGAATCATTAATTTTGTTTATTATCATTTTTTTCAAAAATTAAAATTTTATCATTTTTACTTATTATCATTTTTAAACACACGAAGTGATCCCCCCACACACATAAAAAATATTTTCATGCACCAAATAGCACCTAACATGCCCCATAACAAATTGAATATAATCGTTAAGTACATTTTTATTTTTGTTGAAATATAACATCTTTTTTTACCACAGACAATATTATAAAATTTAGTATAGTTACTATTTTTTTTTGTGGGGGTTATGGGTTGTGATATCCCCTTTATCGTTATCAACATCATTTTTGGATCTTCCTCAAATCATTACAAAAACCCATTTTATTGTTATTACATTTCATTGTCTTATCTTTTTTGGGTTTTGCAGGGGCCTCCGGTTTCATACCCAAGTGACCCCCCCTAACGGAAGCCCCCTTGCCGCGGTGGGGGGGTTGAGGCCCCAGTACGGGAGCCAGCCAGAAGGCTACCCATAGGGGAGGGTCCCAGGGGGATGAGAAAAAAATGGCTTCCGGGTGCCCAAGGCCTATGAGAGGGGAGGGTGTCCCCACCCCTGGTTTTCCATTTTGGGGCTAGGGAGAACTCCCCCACGTGGGTTTGCCGTGCGTGGCACCCCGTATTACCGGAGACAGGAGTCCGGGTTGAGCGAGCTCCGCGCGCCCTGCAGCTACAACACACCTTTTGGTCCTTTATTCTGGTTAGACGGGGGGCTTGATCAAGGGCCCGGTCAATCAATGGTGGTAAATATGGCTAGGGTCAAGAGGCACTATTCAGTCGGTAGCGATAGGTCCGCGATGCCAACAGTATGTAATGTGGTGCGTATATTTCCTTTTCCCTGTGGCTGTTGGAGTTTTTTTTTGAACCAACATAGTTTCCCCCCTTTTGGGAAATCCATGGGGGTGGGGGGGGGGGTGAGGAAATAAGAATTCAATTTGTAGAGTACTCAAATTTTACAAAGACTAGCTCTCCCCTGAGCCCTGCGAAATCCTCGACCATTCTTTTGGGAAAATCACACTTTGTATTTGGGAAACCCTTTTTCAGTTTCCAAAGGGCAAGAATGGGAAAATCGTAAGGGTTTCCCCCGGGCCCCCAAACCAGGTAAGAAGGGGGAAAAGTCCCCTCAATCCAAAAGGAGATTTTACCGGGAAATATGAAAGCTTTCATATAGTAAGTCCCTGGATGAAAAACCATTGATGGTTATCAACTGATTTTGACATCTTGAGGTTCAGGGAAAAAGTTGAAGTTGTAAACGGTCCTCGTATCCCCCCACAGCGAGTGGTACCCGATATTTGGGGTTCGTCACCAGCGGGGTGACGCCGTGAAATATGAAAACATTCCTGGGGCTAAAGTTTCTGCTCCCCTCACAAAACCCCCAATCAGTGAAAGGGGAATTGTTTTTTCCCCGGACCTGATGAGGTATTCTGAGGAAAAATGTTAGAGGAACTAGAGTTTTTAATGTAGGGGCAGTAAAACTTTTTTAGAAGAAAGTGAGGGTTTTGGAACATGACCCCAGCTCTTTTTCTAATTTTAAACTTTTCCCTTTCCAAAATCAGTTAAGTTAGCATGGACCCCCCTAAAGGTAAACCCATATGTGCCCAACCCTATGCGGGCTTCCACTGCCGGGTTTTAGGGCATGGAGCAAATCTTGCCGTTTTAAAAGAAAATGGACAACCAAGAATATGGGTAAATTGGTAAAACAGGTCATCAAGGAGATGAAAATGTCCACCCAATAGTGTTACCATGCAAAAAGCTCATGAAGCTCTTCAAAGCAATGTAAAAGGAAAAAATTTAAAAAGGGAAAGTATGGTAATAAGGAGCAAAGGAAAAAGTTTTTTTCCCAAGGGGCAAAGCGACGTGCCCGTAGTGTTTGACCCCAGGTAGGCCCTTTTGTTCGGTTTACCCCATCCTCCTTCCCCCCCCCTTGCCCCCAAAATGTTCTTACAGCACAACTCCCACTTCCTCTAAACCTCAGTCCCCAAATTGCGACACTCCCTTTTGGTGAGTTGTTCCCCCAAAAACGGATGGGGTGGGGGGGTCTATTGGGGAGATCCCCTCCAAAGAAAGGTCTTTGGAGCCATCAGGAAAGGGCTCCAGAGGCCTCAACGGTGACAGTTTTCCAGCTGCCCCACATCCACAGGAGATCTGCTGCAGGCAGAATGCCCCTAAAGAAAAGGCTCAGGCACCCCCTTTTGCCCGGCAAAGGAATCCTAAAACCTGTCCAAAGATCCAGCTGCAAAAAAAACCCACAGGGGCCCCCGCTGCTAGACAGAATCCCCCTGAAGCAAAGGTCAGGTCCGTCCTTTGCCTGGCAAAGAAATCCTGAACCTGCCAAAGGGAAACCGTGGAAACTATTTCCACAGGTAAAAAACCCATTAAAAAGGTACTCCCGGGATCCTGGAAAGGGACACCCAAAGGTGGAGGCAAACCTTGACCACAGGTGCTGCCAAACACCTTAGAAGAAATAATCTAAAAAGGGAACCCTAAACAGGAATGCAGGGAATTCATGCAAAAGGGGAAAAACTGCAACATCTGATAGTTTCAGGGGAACCCCAGTTTGTGTTCCCCTAAAAAGAGTTTATGCAAGGGAAATCGTCCCTTTTTCCCTGAGAGGTTTTAAAGTTAAACCCTTTATGGAACTTGAAATGGCCCCTCATGGGGAGTAGCATAATGGTAGTCGATATTCCCTTCCGGCCATCCCCCTGCAGACAAACTGCAGGTGAAGGCTGTAGAATGGGTTTTACACGCCCTTTACATGTTGCACCCATCATTTTCCTCCATAATCCAACAAAATGATTGGAAGATTATTTTGGAAATTCCCACATCTATTTTACTTTTGGGAATTTAAATGGTGGGCACCCCTCTGGGAGACCTTTGTGCAACCCCGGGGAAAAGGGCCCTTGGGCCTTGTTTTAAGAGCGTGAAATTTTACGAAAGTACACCCCACACTTTTCCCAAAGCATATGGACTTCCCCAAATAGACCTACCAATGGGTTCCATGATTCACAGTTGAACTTAAAATTGGAGGTCAGGGAAGATTTACAGGAAGACCATTTTAAAATTTTTTGGAGGGGTGAAGGGTTTCCCAGTCAATGGAGTCAAGATGGCGATTGAACATGCAGAGGAAACTTTTTAGATCAACCAGTATTGAAAGGATCTTTTTAATGTTTTCAGGGTGTTCAATGCTGAAATCCCTTCACATCACAATTCACCTTGCAGCAGAAGATCCTTTCCCCAAAAGTAGCGGACAGTCCCGTCGACCTCCAGACCATGGTGGTCTGATGAATCCCAAAAAGCTGTCAAGCAAGGAAACGCATTAAGGCGTTGAAACGACCCCCCCAATTGAAACCCTTGATAGTTAAAAAAAGACCCGAGCCAACCCCAGGCGCGGTAAAGGAGGAGACGGCGTCATGGAGACATATGTCCCTCGTTTAACTCTGGGACCCCTTAGCATGGGGTGGGACAATGCGTAAGATTTGGAAAAGGGACATCCATTCACAACCTGTCTGAAGATAGATGCTAATCATCACAGACAAAAAAAATATTGCAAAGAGCTAGCTAAATCCATGGGAGAGATCCCTCTAGCATCTTTTCACGCTGATTTTCCACTCTTGGCTGAACAGGAACAAAACCCCGTGTCTTTTCTAGGAATGCAGCCGAACTTCCATACAATTGCCCTTTTTTTCGCAAGGGGATGGGGCTCTGCTTTGCAGCTCGCCGTAAGATGCCCCAGGGAAATGACGATATTCCATACAAAAAATATTCACTTACCGGGGAGTTCCCCGAATTCCTGTTGGGCTTTTTCAAAAGGATCTATAGGAGGGCACAGTGCCCTCCCATGGAAAGAGGCTATAATCATTTTCCCGTTCCCAACCTGGCAAAGATACTTTCCCACCAGGGAAATTTCGACCAATTCTTCACCACTGCATCGCAAGCTGATGGAGAAAAGGAAACTTAGGGTTTACATGGCGCTAAAAAAGAAAACGTGCTGACCCCCTATCAAATGGCTTTTGAAAATTGAGATCGACCACAGATGCACTTGTGTGGATGGAAACTGCTATACAGAATTCCTTCGCCCCAGCGAGTCACTTTAGCAGTTTTTTTGACCCTTTAAAACTATATACTACTTGGAAAATGGCATACCAGAAGCTGTATTACATTTGGGTTTAAGAGGAGATTCCACCTTCATAAAAGCTCCTTGCTAACAGGAAAAATTTGATTGGGGGGGGGAAACAGTTTCTCTAAGGAAGACCATCTGGAAGGGGTCCCACAAGGGATGTCTTAATGTGACCCTGTTTGCCCTTCTATAAATGACATTATAAAGGGTTTTTCCAAATGCTGTTCATGTAATCTTAGTGGATGCTTTTCACTGTACTGCCAGGAGGAAGTTACAGATGTGAAAGGGCGCAGAGGGGCTGCAATAAATCAGGGTTGTACAGGGGCAAAATATCAGGGTTTAAGTTTTCTCAAAGCAAGACCATGGCTGTACATTTCCCCAAACGAGAAAATTCCATCCTTCCCTTATTTTGGAGCAAACCCACTGCAATTTTTCAAGGGGGAAGTACTTGGGTCAATTTTTTATCAAGACTTACATGGGTGCCCCCATCAAAAGTTAAAAAATAAGGCTCAAAAGCACTTAGTATTTTGCGGGTTCTTTCACATTTATCTTGGGGTGCGACCGCAAAAAAGCTTCTCGCTTTACCCAGCCTTTTTGTAGTAAGCTTGACTATGGATGTGAAGCTTATTTTCTGCAACTCCCCTGTTCTCCGGATGTTGGACTCGGGGCAAATGAAACTCTCAGAATCTGTACTGGGCTTTCAGTCTTCACCTGTGGGGTCCCTGTAGCTGAGATGGAGAAACCCCTCTTTCTTCACCGGGACTACAGAACCTGATTTACTATACGAGACTACAAAGGATTCCGGGATTCCTCATCCAGATTGGGTTTTAACCCCCTTTAGGATAGCCTACTATGGAGGAGAATGAGGAATCTTGTAGAGAACATTTAAGTTCCCCTAAAGGGTTTTGGCTGTTGGAATTTTCCCCCAAATTCCCCCCTTTGGGCTAAACAAGTCGAGCTGGATTTGGGCGGAATTGGGGAAAGGGGGGAGATCTGAAACAGAAATCGGAGAGAGTTTTTTTAGCCATTTTTAAGTACCAAAGGGTCGGACGCAATTATACAATGGTTTGAAATCTGAAAAAGGGTGGGCTTTTCAGCAGGAGCAGATGGAAATGCTCTGGCAGTCTTCTCTAGCACCTCGATCTTCCGCAGAGTTTCATCCATCCTTCGCAGTTAGTGACAAAAATCTTTTGAACCATTCTATTGTGATATATTTTACTCTGTAGTGCCTTGCAAGCAATCAAGAGCTTAAATCATCACATCCAGTATGGGGGTTTAAGATTGGCTTCACTGATTCAACACGTAAAAAGATAACCTGTGTTGGGTGCCAGGCTGTTGGTGTCAGTGGGGAAAGAGCGAGTGATCAAAAGGGAAGGGGCTGCCGCTCAGCCTTTTGATCTCGTTTTCCCCTCCCACCCGACCTGAAACCCAGCATCAGGAGTTGTTTCGGATAAATGGAAGGAACAAGGATGCATATCTCCGAAAAAAATGCGAGAGATTAGAGATGACCTTGACAGTTGGGTGCTAGCATCCCCTCCCAACCGAAAATGGAAGTTTCATTAAAAAAGGCTAAGAACGGGCACACAAGACTGACTCATGGGCCCAGATGGCTAAAAAAAACAGGCACTTGGGAGGGATGCCCAAAAGCCCTTAACAAACGCCCCTGTAGTGGAAAGAGGGAACATTCTCAGACCCAAAAACGTAGTCTTGTCTCCCCCCCCCCAATCACTAAAAAATGTATTGGGGGAGGGTTTGCATAGAGGGTCTTATTAGTTTTTCCTTAGGGAGACTGATATTTTTTAAAAAAAATTTAATTTTTGCATAATGTTTATGCAATAATTTATACATTAGAGTATAATATTATCTTTGATTTTTAATTTGTTTTGTTATTTATAAATATCTATTGATAGATTTTAAATTTTTAAAAAATTTTTTAAAATTTTTGTTTAAAGGGATTTGCCGTAAACCTTAGCTGTTGACGCGACGCGGGAGATAATTTTAAAAAATCATCAAACAATACCCCAGTGACAAGGGTTTGAGTCCGGTCAGGATTTTTGTTATTTTTTAAAACAAAGAGGCAGGCATTATTCCATCTTCATATAAAATAAATATATAATATATAAATTTTATATATTATATTTATATAAATATATTTTAGTATATGTTATATAATATAATATTTATAAAATTTTATATAATAATATAAAATATATATTAATGTATTTATATATAAAAAAAAAAATATAATATATATATATATTATAAATAATGACTTAATTAATATATATATATTAATATATATATAAAATATATATTTATAGATATGCAAATGTAGACTATTTATATAATATATATATATTATAATAATATAAATAATATATAAAATATATATAATTAATATATAAATAATATAGTATAAAAAGATATACTATAAAAAATAATTTTATATATATAATATTAAATTTATATATTATATATATATATATTTAAATTTTTTTTATAATAATAATATATTATATATTTTTTTATATTTTAAAGTAAAATAATATGTGGGATATGTATAAATATAATATAAATAAAAATAAATAAATAAAATAAATAAAAACAAAAATATTAAAAATTTTTAAAATATTATATTAAATTTTAAAATATATTTTTAAAAATATATGCGCAAGTAAAAATTTAAAAAAAATATAAATAAAAATTTTTAAAAATAAAAAAAAGCATACCAAAAAAAAATAAAAAAAATTTAAAATTATATGTAATTAAAAATAAATTATTATATATAAATATATATAAATATAATATCTAATTTCATAAAATAAAATAATAATAGATAATATAAATATATATACATTTATTACACATATCAAATAATATATATATATTAATATATATATATAAAATATATAATATTATTAATGTAATATATATATTATTATTATTAATTTTATTAATATATATAGTATAATATAATTATTGGTATATAAACATTTATTTGTATAAAAAATATAAAATATCATAATTTTAAAATTATAATAAAAATATATATATAAATATATATATAATAATTATTTATAGTATTATTTTATATTATATAATAATATTATATATAAATATATGTGAATATTATATTATTATGTAATATTTATTTATAAATCTATTACTCTTTTTTTTTCTTTGTGTGTTTTTGTATCTTTGTGTTGTTGTGTGTGTTTATAAAATATTATTTTATTATATTATAATTAATTTTATATATATATATATATATAATAAAATAAATTGTATATATATATTTATATAAAATAAAATATATTATATGATATATATTTATATATATAAAATATAAATTAAAATTATGTATATAATATAATATAATTATATATTTAAAATATATATATATAATAAATTATATATATATATAAAATATATATATTAAAATTTTTATATAATTATTATATTAATATATAATATATATATATTATATATATATTCAATTATAGATAAATTAAAATAGATATGTATATATCGTTCATATATAACATATATATATAAAATGTATAAATATATACATATATATAAATTATATATATAATAAGTATTTATATATATTATATATATAATATATTTTTTATATATATATATTAAAATATTTATATAGTTTAATCTATCTATCTATACATCTATCTATCATCTATCTATCTATCTATAAATATATATATCAAAATATACATATATATATGTATATTATATATATATTTTAATATATATATATATATATATATATATATTTTAGATAAATATAGAGATAGATGTGTATATATACATTTGTAGATATATACATATATGTATAAATATAGAAATTTATCATATATATATTTATATATATATAAAATCTATATATTTTATATATATATATATATATATATATAGTATATATGTATATATGTAAATATAAATCTATATTTTTTTTCTAGTGTGTGTGTTTGTGTCTATGTATGTGTGTCTTTGTCTATATATATATATATACTTATATATATATATATATATATATATATATATATATATATATATAAATATATATATATAATATTTTTATATATTTATATCTATCTATCTATCTATCTATCTATCGATATATGTATATGTATTATATTATAGATAAATATAGAGATAGATGGGGTATATATACATTTGTAGATATATACATATAAAGCATAAATATAGAAAAGTATACATATATACATATATATATATACATATATATATTAATATATAAAATATTATATATATATATAATAATATATATACACACACATATATGTCAATGTATATATACATTTCTATCTCTATAAATTTTCTATAATATATGTATTTTATATTATATAATATATATATATTAAAACACATATTTTATATTATATAAATATATATATAATAACATACACACACACACACACACACACCCCACACACACACAACACACACACACACACCACACACACACAATATATATATATATATATATATAATTAATATATATATAATATATATATATATGTATATAAATAAAATTACATATATATATATATATAATATTTATATTTTATATATATATATATACACACACACATAAAAAAAAAGACAAAATAGAAAAAATAGAAATAGATTTATATATGTATACAATATATATTATATATATATATATATAGATATATATATATATATATATATAATTTCATATATATATATATATATATTATATGATACAATACATGTATATATAAACTTATAATATTATATTTTTATATATATAATATATAAAATATTATAAATATATATATATATATTATATCTTATATAAAATTACACAAACATCACACTAACAAAAAAAAATACTTATATAAATTTTTTTGTTTTTTTTTTTTCCTGGTCAGGGAGGGGTGTTATTTTTTCGATTTTATTTTTCATAAAAAATCCTTAGGAAAATCGACTTTGGATTTTGAATTTCAAAATCAATTTTAACCCAGTGCCCACGGGGAGTGAGCGTAAAACTTTGTTCATTACTCAAGTATGAGAGACAGGTTGTTGGGGGGGGTAGTAAAATCCCAGTTGCCACCCCTTTTTGTGGGTCGTGTGGTGGTTGGTTTAGCACTGGCTCCCGGTTTTTATACCCGGAGGACCTAGGTTCGAGTCTGGTCAGGGAGGGATGTTATTTATCGTACCAAAGCAGCTTTCATTTTTCCATCTTTTATAAAATATACCCGGACTCTGACTTTGGATTTGAATTGCTAAAACAATTCCACCCAGTGCCCCGGGGAGTGAGCGTAAAACTTCGCTGTCATTTTCAATAGAGTAGAAGGTAATGTCTAGGAGTAGTAAGATCCAGGGGTTTCACACTCCTTTTAGTGGTCGGGGTGGATGGTTGGTTTTGCACTGGCCTCCCGGGTTTTATACCCGGAGTGCCTGGTTCAGTCCTGGCAGGGAGGGGTGTTTTTTATCGTACCAAAGCAGCATTCATTTTTCCACTTTCATAAAAATATACCTCAGGACATCTGACTTGGGTTTGAATTGCAAATCAATTTCCACCAGTGCCCACGGGGAGTGAGCGAAAATTCGTGTCATTACTCAAGTATGAGAGACAGATAATGTTATGGGGCTAGTAAGTCCTAGTTGCACCTCCTTTTAGTGGGTTGTGGCATGGTTGGGTTTAGCCTGGCCTCCAGTTTCATACCCGGGGGACTAGGTTCGAGTCCTAGTCGGAGGGTTGTTTTATCGAAACAATGCCATGCATTTTTCCATCTTTAAAAAATACCCAGGACATCGACTTAGGGTTTGGGAAGCTAAATCAAACCCCAGGGGCCACGGAGAGTGAGCGTAAAACTTTTACGAAATAAAAAAAAAAATAAATATATAAAAATTAAAAAATAATATTAAGCCAAATACACACAAACACACACCACCCACACAAAATAAAAATAATAATAATAATAATATATATATATAATATATATTTATATATATTTATAAGGAAATATATTATTAATTAATAATTATATATTATATATAAGGAAAATTTTATAATATATATAATATATATAATATATATTTTATTTACGTAATGTATATTTAATTAATTATATATAAATATATTATAATATTATGTATATTAAAATAAAATAGATTATATATTTAAAATATATCTATATTTTTCTAATCATTTTTATATTTATATAGGTATATAATAGCATATTATATATTATAATATATAATATATTAAAATATATTTATATTTTATATAATATAATAAAAAATATATATAATTATAAATATATAATATAAATATTATATTAAAATATAATATTATATATATATACATGTATTGTGTGTGTGCGTGTGTGTGGTGTACGGTTTTTTGTGGTTTTGTGTCTATATATA